>NC_022019.1:33784621-33857799 GCF_000317375.1 Microtus ochrogaster
ACGTGAGTAGTTAGGAAGGGTTTGATTCAACAGCACACTGTGTAGATGTGAGTAGTTAGGAAGGGTTTGATCCAACAGCACACTGTGTAGACGTGGCTGTACATTGGGACAGCAATGAAGAAATGTGGCAGATTAGAGTTGATGGCTAGAGTTTATTAGGAAGATTTTTCTCGGTTGAGAATCTTTCTGGTTAGAAAAAGTACTGGTTCTCTTCACCAAATAATTCATCTCCTGCTTGCTACTGGTGCGTGCGTGTGTGTGTGTGTGTGTGTGTGTGTGTGTGTGTGTGTGTGTGTTGTGTGTTCTAGAGGACCTAGGACACTAACACATGCTAGGCAAGCACTACACCACTAACCCTGACTCCGTCTTTTTTTGTCGTTTGTTTTAACTTCTTAGGACACAGCCCATTAAGCTGCCCAAGCTGTCCCCGGAGCTCAAGGATCTGCAGCTTGGGCAGCTCTTGGACTCCCAAGGGACAGGGTTAAGGCCGAGCCCATCCGGCTCCACTCCTACTTCCATAAAGGGAAATCTCTATTCTGCTTAGACGAAAGAGGAAGATGGTCCCGGGCACACTAAGTCTCGGTTGCCTTTAACCCAGAATCGTCTTTCTGCTCAAGTGGTATATCTTGGGTATGATGTTCTGATGACATACTCTGTCAAGAAATGAATGACAATCCGTCTTTGGTTTCTTTTTCCTCCTTCTAGAAAAATCTTGAAGATGCGTTCATTTACAGATGTGTAGCTAATAATATATATTGCACACTTCTTTCAACTGTAAGCCATTTTCTTATCAATTTACACTTGACACCTGAGGAGGATGATCAGATAATATGTGTGTGCCCCACGTACTATTTAGTCACTGGTCATCTGAAATCAGAACGTTTGACATGACATAGTTATCTGTACATTTACTTGCTAAATCTGGCCAGTCTAATCATACAATGTGAGAAACTTAGAAAAAATGGACGTCTAAATTAACAGAGAAAAGTGGTGAAAAGAGGAATTCTGGATTTTTATTTAACTGTGGTAAACTATACATAGTAAAATTTATGCGTTTAACCATTTTGAGTGCAAAGCTCGGAGACTGCTATGTTGAATTGTGCAGCCACTACTTAATCGCTCCCACACATTTTCCGTCATTCTGTACCGAAACTCCGTGTCCATTATTAATAAAGTACCCTTCCCTTCCCTCAGCTTCTCCGAATTGACAACTGCAGTGTGCAGCATGGGAGAAAATCACATTCTTCAGGTTTTGCTCCAGCCAGAGTTATCAGTAGTCTGAGGAAAAGAGCATCACCAACCGTGGGGATAACGCAGAGGAACTTTCCCTTTATCCTAGTTTCGAAGGGAACTCTTCACTCCAACAGTGCTCGCCAACCAGGAGCTCCCCAACCCTGGATCGACCCGCCCCGCCCCGTCCTCTGGTAACCTGGGGAACCGCGGGGGAAGCGTTACTCGGAGGAGACCGGATCCGGAAGTAGGGGTCGACCAACCAAAAGGCGGCCAGGCGCGGTGACGTGTCAAAATAAAGAAATAGGTGTTGGTGCTCGAGCTCTGCGTACGCCCTGTCAGCGCTCTGGGCCATCATTTGTCCCGAATCCCGATACTGTTTCTGTTCTCTAAGACTCCGTTTGCCGTTTTTGTTTTTCCCCTGTTTACTTTGCCCAGAGTATGACAGTGGCGGGTACTGGAGGAAAAAAAGCCCACACGTCACCGTGGGTTCAGCATGACGGAGTAGCCCTGGCCACCACCGTGGAAGCCGTTCTCCGTCTTAGGCTTGCTTGCTCTGTGAAAGAGGGCAGGTTAAATACATCTGGAAAACTTCAGATTTTAGCGCCGAAAGTCTGCCACTCTAAATTCAGATCTAGAGCCTATGTCGTCCGGCCATCAGGACCGTGCAATTTCTAGTTAGCTTCGTCTTCGGTTCTCCAGGACCGGGTTATAGAGGTGGAATTTGCAGACACCAGACCCCTGCGCCCGTGGGAAGTGAGACAGCGAACAAATAAACACATTCCCAAAATGGATTTTGTGGGGCACCGGTGGAATCGAGGAACAACCACTTAATTCCTCTCACACAAGTAGAAGCAGAGGAGACCCGCAGAGTGGCCTGGGGGTAGTTCTGAGCTTGGGGACCACCAAAGGACTCAGTCTACAATTCGGTAGCCCCGTGAACAGCATGTGGGCTATAGGGAATGAGGTTTGAGGCAAAGGTGCTGTTATCTGAGGTGGAATAGTAATGACAATGTTGGGGCAGAAGCTGCGACAGTGAAGGTCAAAGTCTGGTAGTGTCAGAAAAATAAGTAATGGGAAGTTTGGTAGTATCAGAAGAATACGTAAGCCCCCTTTTGTTGATGGAGACAGCAGCTGCTTCTTTCCACAATGGAAGCCGTCATGACCCGCCCAGCCCAAAGTTCAGTCTGGTGGTGTATTGGGCGTATGTGGACACACTTCACGGCTCCGCGTGTTGTAAAAATAATCAGCATCTCCCGGAAGAACTATATTCCTAGGTTTTACTCGGTTGGAAGAGCATCCTTCTGTTTTCTCCCTACTTTCCTTTCTCCCTGGCTGTACTCGCTGACTTAAAGGGTCGCACAGCTAGGTCGTAGCGCGCTCAGCCGGTGCTTTGCTGTTAGCTCTTTCTGGTTTGCGTCCGTGACTTTCTAGGGGGTGCTAGATCCATTGAAAGTCAGGTTGGTTATAAACCTTCCTTGGGGGGAAACATGTGCACACCCACAAGGATTTTGATAGCCCATGAATTGACCTGTTTTCTGAACCCGCCCTTTCTTAATCTTGGGGATTACGGTCATGCAGGGCTGCTAAGGTTTGCTTTACACTCGAAAATGACGCACTTCGGGGAGGAGTTCGATTGAAGTCTAAAGCTCCACCGGGCGGGAGGGGACAAAGGCTTTTATGGGAAAATTATTTATTCCCTGAAAAATATTCGAACTTTCCCTTGTCCACCGACTAGGCCTCCACCAGAAGTACTTATTGGTTCATCAGTCCCGAGCCGAGCGCCCGAGAAGCGCCAGGTGGGACTCCGAAACCGGACCGTGAGAGCCAGAAGCGCGCAGCCGGAAGTCGCCCTAGCCGGAGAGCTGGAAACCCGGAACGCGGATCTCCTCCCGCGTCCCGCCCCGCCCGGAAACGGCCCGCTGCGCTGGTGGCGCCCGCACTGGGCATGTGCACGCGGCGCCGCGCATGCTCTGTGGAGGCCCGCTTCGGTTTCCGTCGCGGGACCCGCGGCGTCTCGGAGCGCAACCGGAACTAGCCGTTGCGGGCCGGCCTTCTCCGAGCTTGGGCCTGCAGGTGATCTCAGAGCCCCCCCGGCCCCCTCCGCCCTCGTCGTCCCCCTCGGTTCGGCCGCCGTCCTCTCGCAGCCGCCGGCATGAGCGCCAGGCCGTCCGCGTCGCCGCCCGCGCCGGGCCCGCGGCTGTTGCTGATGTCGCTGCTCCTGCTGGGGACGGTCCCGGGCCCGCACCCGGGCAGCGCCTTCTACCTGCCCGGCCTGGCGCCGGTCAACTTCTGCACCGAGGAGAAGAAGACCGACGAGTGCAAGGTGGGGAAGGTCCGGCGGGCCGCCTGCGGAGGGGGCGTAGCTGTGGGTGGGGTCGCGTTCCGGAGCGGCGGCGGGCGGGCAGGGCAGGCTGGGCAGGCGGTGCGGGCAGGGGCCGTGCTTCCTCGGGGCCGCTTCCCAAAGGTGCGCTGAGCGCTCAGGCGACCCGTCCTCCTCGTCCCCGCCAGGTTGCAGGCACTGCTTTGGCGGCGAGCCGATCGCCCTTGGGCTGGCCTGCACGCAGCTCCCTGGGTGACCTGCCGCCCGCCCCGTGGGGCGCTCCCAGCCGAGCGACAACTTAGAGTAACTTTTCCTTGGATGGCTTCCCGTGTCATTGTATTTTTCTGGAATTCCTGGTTACGACGATTTATTCTCTCTAGGACTTTGGTGTCTCACTTGAAGATTAGCACTCGCTTACTTAACCTGTGGATCGTGACACTTCCTCTCATCAAAACTGCGTTAGTAAAGACTAGTTATCGAGACGCTTAATTCCTGGCCTTTAAATGTTATTTTTAAAAATCTCTGTAGACATATTTAAGAGATTCCAAGTGGGTTTCTCCGAGATAGTTTTAAATACTTTAAAGAGGCATACGGCGAAAGAAACTGTCTTGAAAGTGTTGGCTTCGTAGAACATTGGCCTACAAGTTTTTCGGTTTACCAGCTGATAGCGGTTTTTATGTTATTAGGTGTAGAGCATCACAATATACCATTATTTCGTTAAGTTACTGAAACTTAACCATTTGCAGGATCGAGGCTCTCCTTGAAACCGTTCATTTTAACAGTTCAAATAATGGTTCAGAAAACGTATACAGTCTGCAATTGGCTCATTTACTAACTTTTTAAAGCTGGTGTTTATGACTGTTAGCTTTACCGCAATTGTGCGTTAGGGAGGCTGTTAAAGTTCTCACTGCAGTTTGCTGTTTCTAGGTTTACATGTGTCCGCTATGTAGTGTCACGGTGGCACAATCACATTAGTTTTCAAAAGAAACAAACCAGCCTGTGGCTGTGAAAATGCCGATGAATCTGGTTAAGAGTGCTGGCTGTTCTACCAGAGGTCCTGAGTTCAGTTCCCAGCAAACCATCTGTGGTGAGATCTGATACCCTCTTATGATCTGCAGGCGTACGTGCAGACACAACTCAGGCTAACAGTCGGCAGTATTTAACTGTGGTACTCTGTCTCTGCCTGCTTGTGGAGAGTTCAGGCCCAAAGTGAGATCCAGTCTTGTAGGCACCCTAGGTTTTGTCTTTTAGATATCTCAGCAGCCCGCCTTTACAACCGCATACCCAGCCTGTGAGTGAGTGTGTGATGTCTTCATAGTGTCTCGGAGAGGAAAGTACCTTCCCAGCCTCTCCAGCCACCTCTGGAGAATAGGAGCTTATGAAGAGATTGGTGAGGTCTGATGTGGAAGGTGTGTGTCCACGTCCCTAAAGAACAGACGAGGGAGCATTTGGGACGAGATGAGTGTGAAGGAATTTATAGGTGGTCTGTAAGGTTTTTTTTTTCTCTCACGAGGTCCTTAAGTATCTTTGTGGAAAGTTTTCAGGTCCTTTGAGATTTTTAGCTTTGATAGATGTGGGGATAAACTAGGCAAGACATCACATCCTGGATGTCGGATCTTCAGCTGCTCTGTGTTGGCCAATAGGAACAAGGGCATGTTGCTGGTCTCCCCCAGCCTGTCAGTGAGAATTTAAGCTTCTTCCCTTTTCTCTCACTGGGGAGGTATTCTGCATAGTGAAATTTTTATTACCTCAGTCAGGATGGCAGCTGCTTGTTTTGAGTGCCCCTTCCCTCTCTTCCTGACAGATTCATTTCACAGCTGGGAGGCTGGACAGCTAAGGTTTGGGTGCCCACAGAGTCAGCGTCTGGTGAGGGTTCATCTTCTTCCTGGTCTGTATGCAGGTGTCTTCATGTGGGAAGGATGAAAGAGCTTCTTTAGGCCTCTTCGAGGACACTAAACCTTGGTGGGCGTGCCCTGCCCAGACCTGGTCATCCCCTTCATAGTACCTTTACCTGAGGGTCTTCGTTTCAGCGCAGGAATTGGGACAGGAGAGCGGAAGGTTCAGACCATCCATCCTGTGTTTCTTAAGAGGACAGAGTAGCTTTCGATACTGTTCTCTTACATAATTCTGCTTTTTCTGCTCTGTAGCACAGGGACAGTCGTGTTTGCTTCTTATGTTTGACTGAGAAGAATCATCGTCTTTGCACTGGATGTGTGCAGAGTGAGGCAGCTCTCGCCCTGCGGAGCACGTGCAGGTGCAGAATGGCCCTCCAGTCCTCGTCCTGCATTCTCTCAGGATGGATTTTGAGACTGGGGATGTGGATACTTTTTCGACTTAAAATTGTTGTATAAGCCTTGTGGCTGGGCACACCTTTAATCGCAGAGGCAGAGACAAGCTCATCTCTTGAGTTTAAGGCCAGTCTAGCTACATAATGAGTTCCAGGGCCTCCAGGGCTGTGAAGAGAGACCTTGTCTCAACAACAACAGTTTTATGTTTAATTTCCTGGCAGAGAAACAGGAGTCCACTCAACATAAAATCCTGTTTATGCTACTCTAATTTCTGATTTATGATCTTAGCTTTCATGAATACTGAATTGTCCTGGTTTACCCTGTTTTAGCATAATGCCATTCCTTGTGTGTACATTTAAATACCTGTGTGATCACGATGTGTGCATTCTTGTTTCTGTTAGAGACGGGAGCTTTTTATTAACTTATGCTGTCTGTGGCTTCCTAACCATTTGTGCTTGTCAGGCATTTTGTTCAGTTTCAGTTTTTTATGTTGTAATTAGTTTGTTGAAATGTACTTAGCACGGATTAGTTGTGGATTGTTTTTTGTCAAGATTTATTTTACCTTTAATTATGTGTGTTTGTGTGCAGATGCCTATGAGTGTGGGTGCCTGTGGAGGCCAAAGGTGTCAGATCCCCTGAAGCTGGAGTTACCATTAGTTGTAGCCCCCAGATGGGTGGGTACTGGGAATTGTACTCAGGACCTGTAGAAGAACAGTGCTGGACTCTTAATGACTGAGCCGTCTTCCCAGCTCCTATTTGTGTATTCTTAAATGTAACTTTTTTCCCCTGGTTTTTCGAGACAGGGTCTCTCTGTGTAGTCCTGGCTTTCTTGGAACTCACATTGCCGACAAGGCTGGCTTCGAACTCAGAGATCTGCCTGCCTCTGCCTCCCAAGTTCTGGGATTAGAGGCATGCACCACCACCGCCTGGCTGTAAATCTTATTTTTTAATTTTATTGTCTGTGTATGAGTGTTTTGCCTTCGTGTGTGTCTGTGTCATGTGCATGCTATGTACCCGGGGAGTCTACATCAAATATCTTGGAACTGAAATTACTGACACTTGTTAGTGCCTTGTGGATGTTGGATAGAACCTGGACCTTCCAGAAGAGCAGCCGGTGGTCTTAAGTCATCTCGCCAGCCCCCTCCTAAGTGTGTGTCTTGTGTGCCTGTGTGTGTAACCACCTGAGGGGACAGGGCTCAGATCCCGCGAGAGCTGGAGTACCGATGGTTGTGAGCCACTGGCATGGGAACTGGGAACCAAACTCAGGTTTGGTCCTCTTCACGAACAGCATCCTACTGTTAATATTTATTTCTGAGTTGTTGAAATGGGATTTTGCTTTCCTGACCTCAAGTACAAAATATTTCAGCTTTATCCTACCTACTGTTGGGATTACCAGGTACAGCTTAGTTATACATTTAATAACTATATGATAATACCTGAGATACCCTTGTGTGTATGGGGGTGTTAAGAATTGAACCCAGGGACTTGTATATACTAGCCGTGTGCTCTACCACTGGTCTATAGCCCCATTTCTGGAAACATTTTTCATGCGTGGCTTTCAGTGCTGTTGAGGCATCTGGTTTTCCTTCCTCGCATCTGTGCCTTATTTTGTTAGTTTTAAGACCATAACAACAAAGGCCTGACTATGGGTTCTGTTCCTGCAGCCTCTCTTTCATGGATAATTGGCTGTGTGATCAGAGCGAGTGCATCTGCACAGGGTGAGGTGTACAGTTCCCTGTAGCGAGCAGCATAGAGCCACACCTGATGGAGATGTATAATCAACTCCAATGGCTAAAGTCTGACTTATGCCTGATCACGCAATGATCATCAGCTGCTTGCAATCCGGGATTGGCAGCCCATGCCTACTTAAGGGCTGGGAGAGGTTTGCCAGAGAGAGGGGGGGAGGGGAGGGGAGGGGAGGGAGAGGAGAGAGGAAGGAAAGAGAAGGAGAAGGAGATAGATTGCTGTGAATAAAGGCCTGAAAACTGCTGCAAGAAGAGCTCCGGGTGTTGCGTTTTTCCTTGCTGGTCGAGGGTGGATGCGACAAGTGGTGGCCCGTACGGGGACAATCGTACGGGGAACCTCCAAACCTCTCTCCGTGGAGCCCAGAACTTGCTGCAGGGGGTGCACCAGTAAGATTGAGGAATCACAATAAATGCGGGTTTTATGCTCTCACTGTAGAAAAGAGAGAGAGGGGGGAGAGAGGGGAGAGAGAGAGAAAGTGAATAAAGTCCTGGAATAAACTGCAGTGAGAAGAGCTCCTGTGTGTCGCGCGTCATCCTTGCTGGACGAGGTGGGGCGTGGCAGTGTTCCCACCGTTGGGAAAGTCTTGATTCAGGTAGCTGCTGTGTCTGGGAAGCTGTGGACCAGTCTCAGTGGAGTGAGTGGCTGTGCTTGAAGGTGAGTGACAGTTCCCCTTCATGGTTTAACTGTCAATATCTGGCTCCTTAATGTCAGTTCAGCCCTAAGAACTAAAGTAGCACAAGCTCTCAAAACATTGGAGAGATCATATTCTTAGGGGAAAGAGTAAGGTTTGCTTTGGTGGCACACGCACATCTTTAATCCCAGCATTTGGGCAGCAGAGGCAAGCGGATCTCTGTGAGTTCCGGGCCAACCTGGTCTACATAATGAGCTCCAAGACTAAAGAGACCCTGTCTCCAAAAAAAAGACACTTGCCAGTGAGCCTGACAATCTGATTCAATCTTTGGGATCTGGGTCCCACATGGAGGAGAGAACCTACCCCCAAAAGGTCTGCTCGCTCACACACACACACAGAAATTTAAAGAAGAAAAATTGAAATTCTTCCCTGTACTGTAAAGAACAATGACCAACTCTACCCCCTAGTGGCTAACAACAGCAAAGCTCAGATAGCCTTAGTTCAGCAACCCTGATAAAATGAAGGCTTTCTCAGTCATACTTTTAAAACTTCTCCTTTCTTGGAGTTATTTTTAGAAACTGTAGATTGTTTCAGTTTAGTTGCCTTCAAACACGGATTGAGTCAGATTTAAGAAGGCAGGCCTGTGTGTTGCTCTGAGCAGAGCAGACTGTTTACTAGCATTTGACTGAAGTAGTATGAAGATTTTGAAGTACTGAAACAAAAGCAGTTTATGTGTGTATTTATTGTTTCAAGTGGGTAGCATTTACTGACTGGCATTTGGTTTCATACCCTCGTAGTTTTCTTTGGAATAAAAGTGTAGATTCTTACCTTCTGGAAACCTAGGAGTGTGGGGGTGGTATTTCAGGATTGGCGTTGGGAAGACTCAGTTAGCCACAGTAAATAAACATTTTACCAGTTTTTCCTTCCAAAGCAGTATAGCTAAGCGCACGAAACAAAGTCACAGGCATGCAGCCACATTACAGCAAAGTAAACCTGCATGTGTGCCCTCGCTGGCCTGTACTGCCCTCTTCACACCGGGTTTCTTAAACTGCCTGTTCTCAGTCTTCTTACACACATCTGCCACCTGGGCTTCTAGTAAATTTTCCTGTGGCCACCAGATCCTTCCTTCTCTGTTGCTGTTAGGTAAACTGCTGGGGGGGGGGCACTGCTTTCATCCTAGGATTGGCAGACAGGCAGGCAAAGCTGAGTTTGAGGCCAGCCAGGGCTGCACAGTGAGAGCTTAGCTTAAAAGAAAAAAAAATTAAAAAGAACAATTTCCATAAAGGGCAGGCCTACTAGATGCCCTCTGCTAATAATGGTAATGACTGCCGTTGTAGCGTGTGTGTGTGTTCTGGACACAGAGTAACTCAGTCAGTCTCCATAACCATCTGGGTTTTTAGATGGGGAACAATGGAAACTCAGTACTTAATTTAGTGATTATACACTTAATTCAGTTCACAGAAGCAATAGAGTTCAGCCAAAAAGCAGGTAAGCCCAGGACTGTCTGATGCCACAGCTCTGGCTTCTCACCACTCTGGGATGCCCTGTGCATTTATTTTCCTTCTGTGCTGCTCTGCCTCCTAGGAACCAAGACTTCCAGAATTGATGTTAGTCCCCCCAAAAAAGTTATTTGTCTATGTAAAGAATTTTGAATTTTTTTTCTTTTTAGGATATTTTTAGACAGGGTGTTGTATAGTCCAGGTTGGCTTTGTAATCCAAGGTCTGAGGCTGACCTTGAACTCTTGGCCTCCTGTCTCCACGTCCTGAGTGCTAGGACTACAGGTGTGCACATCACCTGCTCCATGGTCAGATGTATACTCCATTCTTTGATACACTCTAAAATTGGAACTTTATTTTTCAGAGATATGAGGAAATAGCCTTGAGTAAATAATAGATCAGCTTCCGTGAACAATAAAACACTCCCAGCCTTTCTTGTAACCTGAGTTTCTACTTAACAACTTCCTACTAAGATTTTTTTTTATCGTGTCTGCATTAAGACTTACATCAGTCCACTTCTCTAACATTAGTCAGTGGGATCTTGTGTGGCCTTCCCCATTGTATTTTAGACCCTTTTATGACTGCCTGGCTGACGGCTTTGACCCTTAGACAGTTGTGCCTCCTCTCTTTCCTATGTGTACAATTTGAGGCTACTTTGCTCGATCATGAAAAGTTGACAGAGAAGGTAAATTTAATGGAGGGTTTGCTATTAGATAAAAATGCCAAGTGCATGGTTAGCAAAAACTAGTAAGATGCACATAATTTTCGAGAGTGGGACAAGAACCGGTGTGAACCTTAGTGATCAGCAGAGTCAGATGCGTTGAGGTGGACACAATTGGTTTAAATGACACTGTTATAGAAACAGAGGCTTTCCTGGTGGCTAGAGTTAGTGAAAGACGGACCCTGAGCCAGGGGTATGGCGCTTGTCAGTGATCCTAGTGCTAAGGAGGTAGAGGAGGAGGAACGTGAGTTCAGGATCAGCTTTAGCTCAATGGCTGATGTGGGATCCCTCTGTATGCTGTGAATACCATTGGTTAATAAAGAAGCTGTTTTGGACCTGTGATAGGGTAGAACAGAGCTAGGTGGGGAATACAAAACTGAATGCTGGGAGAAAGAAGATGGAGTCAGGAGAAGCCATGTAGCCTCACCAGAGACAGACACCTAACCTTGCCGGTAAGCCACAGCCACGTGGCAATATACAGATTAATAAAAATGGATTAAATTAAGATGTAATAGTTAGCCAAAGGGAAGCTAGAGCTAATGGGCCAAGCAGTGATTTAATTAATACAATTTCTGTCCTTTCTTCGGGGCTGAGCAGCCTGGGACAAACAAGCAGCCCTCCTACAACACATAGCGAAACCCTAACTCAGAACCAAAAAAATGTAGTTTTAGAAGGAGCTAGGCCGGATGGTGGTGGTGCACACCTTTAATCCCAGCACTGAGAGGCAAAGGCAGAGGCAGGTGGATCTCTGTGAGCTCAAGGTCAGCCTGGTCTACAGAGCTAGTTCCAGAACAGCTAGGGCGGCTACACAGTAACCTTGTCTCAAAAAACAAAAACAAAGGAAGACTAGTAAACCTGATTTGTAAGGCTATTTTAAATTGGAATTTAGACAGGTATGGGTTTAAGGAAGTGGGTAGCTGTAGAATGGTGGATATTTTTTCCCGTAAACCCCAGGACTGGCACCTGAAGCTAATTAGGGTGTTAAATATAGCAAGGAAAATGCAGGAAATGTTTTAACTTATTGGTAATATTAGATCTATGATAAAAATGCCAATAAAGTTGGTAGTGTTAGAGCTGTAATGAATGTAATGCTAACAGGGCAACAACTTCAGGGTGTGTGATCCCAAGCATCAGAGGTTCAAGGTCATCCTTGGCCCTACAGAGAGGTCAAGTCCAGTCTGGGCTACATGGAACCCTGCTCCAAAAACAAGTTATATGAGAGAGCAAGGTTGAGTCCGTTAAGTTATTTGGACTAAATAAAGTAAATCAATTTGGTCTTGGGCAAATTTAGAAAGAATATTTGAAAAGGAGCAACGTGTACTTGAGGATGAGCATTTAGCTTTGGGTAGAACGCACAGGAGAAATGAGTCTCTTGAAGAATTTCTACACGGGGACAGAGAGAGGTTGCTCAAAAGGACCTTTGACCTTCTATAATACTAGGACACTTTGGTGTTTGGACCATGAAGTTTGCTGTAGTTGTGCTTGATGACACATCTGTTGAAAGTGTTGTGTGGGTGTAGCCGAGTCCTGGGAAAACCAGCTGGCATGGTAAAGGGGGCAGCTGAAAAGATTGCAGCCTTCTGGTTTTCCGGGTTTCCTATAAAGGTGAGGCTTACAGGGAAATGGAGTCCAGCGCAGCTCATTGCCTGTTGTCAGAAGGCTGGCTCTCAACAGACAGGTTGTTTTTTATGTTTTTAGGTGGTTGACGAGGAAAGAAGAAAATTATTTAGTAATGATTGAGAAGTCCATGAACTTCTGTTTTTATTTTAATGACCATTCAGCTTACTGGACCTCAGGCATGGCCTCAGTTCCCAGTTGTCTGGGCTGCTTTTACACCACAGGGTAAAGCCAGTGGGTGCTACAGGCCCTAAACGGTTTTCTCTGTCTCTTTATAGGAAAGGTTTGAAGCCCTGGGATGGAGTAATAAAATGAGGGCTGTTTTTTCTGGAACAAGGCTCTGGTGACTGTAGTGAAAATGTTAAGTATACAAAGAGATTATTTATATAAACGGCACCAAGCAGCTTGATATTCTATTACTTCTGCCCAATTTAGAAGCCATTGGCCTAAACTTTAACTAGCATTAAATACAAGTCAAGAATTCCGTTTATTCAGCTCCAGTAACTGACCACATTCTAAGTGCCCGGTGGCCTCCATGGCCTGGAAGGTGTCACGTCCAACAGTGCAGATGAAGAACATTGGCATTGGGTTCTGTTGGACACCGCTGCACAGTAGGATGCCCTCAGCTTTCATCTTGGGCATGCCATTGCTGAAGCTTCTCAAAAACTGCTAGGAAACGGGATTATCGTTCTCATTCTTCAAACGAGAAAGCATAGACACGAGAAAGGAACCTGCCTGTCCACCAGGTGGGTCAGAGTGAGGACTGAAGCCTTTGCAGCCTCGCTTCCCAAGACGAGGTTGGGAAAGGATATGCCTGATGATGATAGCATTGTAGGTCTGCAGGTTTTAAAACTGAAAACTTAGAAAGTCTCAGAGGGAGAAATCTGGAGATCAGCCTGAATTAGATTTAGAGTCCTTCCTTTCTTTATTAGATGTTAAGAGTATTTGAATTTAGGTTTGTCTTTATAGCTATGTTAGTAAAGAGTCTTTTAACCAAGTAAACCATCAGCTACAAGTTTTACCTTCACAGTGGTTGTGTATGTTTGACTTTAATTACTCAAACATTCTGTGATGCTGAACTCTCACGTCCTGCCATCTTGTTTGCTGATGACCATTGGCATATTTTTATGCAGAGAGACTTATATTGGGCGGCGGAAGCCAGTGTGGGCTTTTGAGTTGCTATTTTCTTAAGTATAGAGTTTGTCTGTGAAACTTGTTTACAAAGGTTAATACTGCCTTTAGGAGTTTAGCTGATGAACACAGTAATTTTTTAGACTCTCTACCTGTTTGTAGTATCAGTCTTTTTTGTCTGTATCTTCTCATTCTGTTAGGCACTGTTTAAAATACAAGATGAGTATTACCACCATTTTGCCCATAAGGAAACTGAAGCATCCGTGGGGAAACTGACTTGTTAAATAATTTGTCCCAGATTACACAGTTAAGTGATTGGACAAGGTTTGTAACCCAGGCCATCTGACCCACAATCTATACTTTGATCTGCTCTGTTTTACTCTTCCCCTAATGACAGGGAGAGGCAAGCATGCAGAATTCAGGGACAGTCCTCAGAAGTTGATCTGGATAGTAAGCAAGCAGTTTTCCCTGCTGAGCTGTCTTGTGGGCCCTATTGGCCTGTTACATTGCACATTGCTTATCTTGTTTTGCCTTCTGGTAAGTGGGGGGTAGTAGAGAGTATTGAGTGCTGGTGAAATTGGAATGGCAGTATGGCTTTATGCCGTTCTTGGCACCTCTCGATCTCATCCACAGGTAGTAGAAAGTATTGAGTGCTGGTGAAATTGGAATGGCAGTATGGCTTTATGCCGTTCTTGGCACCTCTTGATCTCATCCACAGGGAGCCACAGCAGTCTTGACTCAATGAAGACATTTGTCTCAGTATTTGGTTAGCCCCCAGAGTGTTTCAGGACTCAGATGGCTTCCCGGGGAGCTACATCTATATCTAGGAGCAATTTTGAAAGCTGTAGTAGAAAGATGTTTTCTAAGAGGTTGAGTTAGCCTTTCTCCCTCTCCTTTGTGTTGAACGTGATCTGGTTACTAATTGTAGTGCGTCATTCTCCACTGATTGCAATGGTCCGGCAGCGTTAGACCGCGTGGTCGTCTCCTGGCTGCTTAAGAGTGCATATAATGCATGGGATTCTATTTACAGTGTGGTTAGTTGAGAAAATCCAACCACTGTGGCAGCATTTCTTGATTATGGTGTGTTTTAAGGGAGAAATTGCTGTTTTGTTTTGTTTGAGACAAGGTTTCTCTGTAGCCCTGACTGTTCTAGAATTAACTTTGTAGACCAGTTTGGCCTTGAATTTAGAGTTCTACCTGCTCTGCCTCCCAAGTTCTAGGGTTAAAGGTGTGTGCTCAGCAAAAGTTTTTTTTTTCTTATGTTTGTTTATTTATTTGTTTGGTTGTTGAGACTAGCTCTGGTTGTTCTGGAACAGAAATTACTTTCTAAGAGGTACATTTTGTTTTTATTTAGGAGCTGTGCATATATGTGTGTGTGTGTGTGTGTGTGTGTGTGTGTGTGTGTGTGTGTGTGTGTTCTCCAGAGGCTGGGAGAGGGCGCCTCGTCCTTTAGAGCTGGATTGAGGCTGTGAGCTGAACTTCAGGTGCTGGGGACTGAACTCTGGTCCTCAGCAAGAGCACTGCACCCTCTTAACCGTCTCCTCTTCCCTAGAAATAAACTACTTCTGTGCTGTCAAATGAAGCTGCTGAATTTAGAGAGCAGACTTTTAAAACAACGAGACAAATGCTTTTTAAATACCTTATTTAACATTATAGAAAATTTAGAATTTAAAAAGCATTAGAAATACTGGAGACACATGAGTAAAAGTTACATAGGTATGTTTTAAATGCATATAATTCATTAATTGAATATTTATGATAGAGTGGTTTAATGGTTGGAGCACCTGTGCTGTCTTCAGGGTTCATGCTCTAATCCTATGCTTCCTCATTCCAGGCTGAGATAGAGCTGTTTGTTAACCGGCTTGACTCCGTGGAATCTGTTCTTCCTTATGAATATACAGCGTAAGTTTCCTGCTTGGTTTTTGTATACTCATTTCCTAAATGCTGAGGGCCTAAAGATTTGGGTAGAGGTGGTGGAGACGGGGTCTCACTCGTTCTGGCTTTGAACTCTTGGCAAATCTCCCATCTCAGCCTCTCAGTTGTTGGGATTGCAAGAAGACACCACACCAGTTTAGAACACTTTGAGGTAACACCTGCTGTTCTGGAGCTGGAGAGATGACTCAGCTCAGAGCACATGTGGTCTTCATGTTCGAGTTCAGCTCCAGCACTCACGTGGTGGCTCCAGGTGCAGAGGGTCCCCTACCTCTTGGGGCCTCCATGGGGACCTGCACACATGTGGGGGCAGCATGTGCACACACAGCAGCAAATTCTGCTTGAAGAACTGGACTGCTGTTCTTGTGTCGCTTTGTAGCATAACAGATGGATTTTCCTTTTTTACCTGATTATAAAAAATTAATTTTGTTCCTTTTAACTTTTTATTTATGTGTATGGGTAATTTGACTACCTGAATGTCTGTGCAGCAGACGCATGCCTGGTTTGGGGGCAGAAGAATGCATCAGGTGCTCTGGAAGTGGTGTTAGAGATGGAGATAAGTCACCATGTGGGTGCTGGGCTGGAGCCCATGTTCTGAGGAAGAGCCAAGCCCTAGCTCTACTCATTCTGTAAACAACAGAGATCCGCCAGCCTCTTGCCCTCCCCCTCCCGCCCCGAGTGCCACAACATCTGGCTTCCTAGATATTTTTTAAGAGAATTCTGCTTCACATTGTCCTCAGAAAGAACCACTGTTTTGTTTCTGAGACATCTTTTCCTCGGATTTTTAAATGTATATATCCATATTTGTATGGTTTATTTTAAGCAGGAGTGAGTTTATGTTTGATTTGCACCTTTCTCAGCAGGGTTCCCTTTCATGTCAGTCAGTGTGCAGTCAGTTTAATCTTTTTTGTAACTTGTAAGAATTATGTATAGCCCAGTTGCTTAGTTACTTATTTAAAGTTATTGCTTCTTATTATTTCATGTCTGGGCATGTTTGTGGGGTCAGTGTTCTCCATCCACCACTGCATGGCTTAGCTAATTACAATGAGGTGGTCAGGCTTGTGCATGATACTTTACCCAGTGAGCCATTTTCTGGCTTTCCAAGTTGTTTTATAAAATGTGCTGCATAAAAATGCCTGTAGTCATTGAACTGCTGTATTCCATATTGGCTGTTACATAGTTCCTAGATTCTAAAGGAGTTAAAATTTCTCTGTTTCTCAGGCTGGAGAGATGGCTCCATGGTTAAGTGTACTGGCTGCTCTCCCAGAGGACCTGGGTTCAATTCCTAGTACCCACGTGGCAGCTCACAACCTGCCTGTAACTTCAGTTCCAGGGGATCCAACACCCTCACACAGACAATACAGCCAAAACACCGGTGCTTACAAAATAGAATCATAAAAATTTTTTCATGGCTCAAAGAGTTCTAAAACACAATTTTTGCCACACAGAAAAGTATTTGCCCAGTAATCTAAGTGTATGTAAGAAAGGAGTGCAGAAGCCGAGTTGAGTTGACAGCCTTCTTCACAGAGCCTTTGATGCCCTTGTCTGGTGTCTGTCTGTTAAGGCGTCGGCATGTCTTCTTCAGTCTTTGTTCCTGTTGGGAGCATTGACTGGGTCTGATCTCTGAAACGCATCCTCCTCTCAGTGGCCGACTGTCCTGTCTCCATCATGACGCCAGTGTCGACATGGATACAGATGCCCTGCAGTTTCTGCGGCACATTGAAGCCCAGCATCACTAAGCTAGCTCGTAGTACATGGCCATTTCAGAAGAGGCTGGGGTGACTGGGTGCTGCTTTCACCAGTCTGAGGTCTCATAGTGAAGGGATGGGTGGTCGCCATATCTGGGTGAGGTAGTATAAATTGGTACATCTTCTGGAAGTGTCATCCTTAACATCCATTAAGAAGTTACAACAAGCTGGGTGGTGGTGGAGCACACCTTTAATCCCAGGAATTGGGAGGCAGAGGCAGATGGTTCTCTGTGAGTTGAAGGCCAACCTGGTCTACAGAGAGAGAGTTCTAGGACAGCCAGGGGTGCACAGAGAAACCTGTCTCAAAAAAAAAAAAAATTTACAACAAAAGATTAATCCTGAAAAATAAAGCTATATTATAAATAATTTTATAATTAAATTTTGCAAGAATAAGCTACAATGTTTAATTTTTTTCAAATCCTTAGTTGTATATAATACAGAGAGTTTCTGAATCTGGTGGGACCTGTGATGTTTGGGGTACTCCTCGCTGAACGAGCTGATAAAATACAGGGTCATTCAAGATTGTGCAGAGGTGCTTACCTCGTGGTTATCTTGTTTAAATGTTAACGCTCTTTCCTCAGGTTTGATTTTTGCCAAGCATCGGAAGGAAAACGCCCATCTGAAAATCTTGGTCAGGTGTTATTTGGGGAAAGAATTGAACCTTCACCATATAAGGTTTGTATTTAGTGTTAAATAAAAATTATTTAGTAATAGTTTGGGGGTTCTTTTTGTTATGAGAACTGTCTCAAATAACTTAAACCTTACCAGTAAAGAGCTGTTCCCCCTTCTTTTTAATCTTATTTTATGTGCGTGTGTGTTTTGTCTGCGTGTATGTCTGTGCACCATTTGTGTGCCTGATTCCCAAAGGGATCCCTTGGAACTGGAGTTGCAGGTGCTGTGAGCCGCTTTGTTGGTGCTGGCAGGAATACTGGTCCTTAGCACTGCGCCATCTCTCTAGCCCCAGTAGTAATTTCCTAAAGCCATGGTTTAGAAAGACCTTTCTTCTCTTCATAGTGTGTCATTGGCAGGTCTTTCTGACTGTATTCACACAGCGTGTACTGTGACACCCTTGGCAGGTCTTTCTGACCGTGTTCACACAGCGTGTACTGTGACACCCTTGCAGCATACTGTCCCTTTTCTAGCCATGCGAAGGTTGTCTCTGTCACTTTCTGTCTGTTCCTTCTGTTTGAACAGTGTCTATAGAGTTCCTCTGTTTCCAAGTGTGACATGCCTGGGCTTCTCGACTGGTATTTTGAGGAGATTTTTTAAATGTAGTTTTTGGTCTTTGTTTAGCTCGTCTTTCTCTTTGACTCACTAGAAGTGTTTTTGAGGAATGGGGTACAGCTGACTTGGTACAGTGCCTTACCATGAACAGTAGCCCGGGATCTGCCCTCAGCACCACGAAGCCAAGCATGGTAGCACAGCCTGTCATCCCAGCAGGAAAATCAAGTGTCCTCAGAGGCAGACTTGTCTCAAAGACAAAAAGAGTAGCCGGGCAGTGGTGGCGCACCCCTTTACTCCCAGCACACGGGAGGCAGAGGCACATGCATCTCTGTAAGTTCCAGGCCAGCCTGGTTTACAGAACCAGGTTCGAGGACAGCCAAGGCTACACAGAGAAACCGTGTCTTCTGAAAGAAAAGAAGGACAGAGAGAGGTGGGAAAGAAGAGTCATCAGTGTCTGTGACATGAGGGCAGCAGGGGTCTCACCCTGCAGGGACAACACAGCCTTTGGCGCACCAGTCAGCTGGGAAAGCCAGGAAAAGAGAGTCTGCCTCTAGGCGGACCTCACTCTCGACATTTCTAAATGTGTGGAAGACAAAGGAGAACAGAAGGACGCCCACTGCAGAGAGTTGTGCACCTAGCAGAAACTTTAGGATCGAGGTCTGTGGTGAGCAGGGCAGGGTGGCATATGTTCCTGTGGGATGCTAAGGGCTGTCCAGATCATCCTAGGCTACATAGCAAGGTCCTGTCCACAAACCCAAAGTTAAATTCTTCAGTCCCAAGTTTAAAGATCATTGAAGACTCAGGCATATGAAAACACGGTGTTGGGAGGTGAGATTTTTTTCTCACCAGCCATCAATGTATTGCGGTCTACACACACATTTAGTTTTTTGAGTCAGGGATTCTCTGTGTGGCCCTGGCTGTCCTGGAACTCACTCTTTAGACCACGCTGGCCTCGGGCTCAGAGGTTCATTTACTTCTGCCTCCTGAGAGCTGGGATTAAAGACATGTGCTATCACTGCTCAGCTAAGCAATATATTTTCATTTCATTTTGATTTCCTGTATTCTATTTTCAGATGTTTTTATCCTATTTAAATCTGCAGTAAAAGCAAAAGTGATAACCAGTGACAGAGGAGACTCCACATCTGTCATCTGCTCTGCCACTGTTTTCCTGTGACATCTGCTTAGGTCAGGAAAAATAGAGCATAATACACCATGAGGATCATAAAACCTCATTCACATCTGAACACTCATTCATTCATTTACTGGGTAAAGCGTTTGTGGTTTAACTTCTGTGTACCCCGGGCACTATTCCAGATAGAGAATATGACAGTGGACAGGACTAAATAAATCTCTGGCCTTTGTGATGAGGAGGAGACTGGAGAAAGCTGAAGTGATTAGTGTGCCAGTTACTTGGAAAGAACTCCTGAAAATAAAACAGTTTGAAATAGGCTCACTGAGAGGTGACATTAAAAAATGTAAGACCTTAAAAATAAGTAAGGGACTAAGCCACACAAATGCCTAGTGCTTAGAAGCAGATAGCAAATGCCAGTCCCCTGTGTGAACTTGCCTGGAGTGTTCAAGGTACACAAACAAGTACAGCTGGAGCAATTGAGTGATACAGAGCCTAGTGAGCCATGAGGGGAAAAAGAGTATTGGGGCTGCATTGTAGGAGGAAGTGTTGTGTTGTACAGGTTCAGTGGTGGAGCGCTTGCTAGCGCGCCTGAACTCTTGGATTCAGTTCTTGGTGCTGTCGGAAGCGTTGGGCCCTTCACATCTGAGCAGACTTAGAGATGTCTGCATCAGCTTGGATCTTCCCAGGTGCTCACTGTAGGGGGCGTGTTGAGAACAGACTCAGAGTGTAAGGAGAGAAGCTGGGAGAGCCAGTTAGGTTTTATAGCCCTCCAGACAGGACTTGAGACCTTAGGCATGACTAGAAGGGAGGAGATTGTGTAGCTGAAATCTTAGAATCAGCTTTTTTTTTTTTTTTTTTTTTTTTTTTTGAAAGTGGAGCTAAGAGAGCTTGGAGTGATGGATCAGTGGTTAAGAGCACTCTTCTGGAAGGCCAAGGAGGTTCTGTTCCCAGTGCCCACAAAGCAGTTCAGGGATCGGACACCCTCTTCTGGCCGCTATGGGCACTGCAGGCAGGTAGTACTCTACATGCAGGCAAAGCATAGGCAAAAAGTGGAGCCAAGAAAATTGGCTAAGGAAGAGGTAAAGATGTATATTAATGATAATGGAGAGTGGCTGACCATGCACACGGCACTCCCCTCTGCATGGACATGCACCATGCAGCACTGAATTTAAGTAAAAATGGGACAAAATGGGGCTTGCGTGTCATAAAAGGGATTGGTTTTCTTGAAAGCTAATAACATGCTTAAATTCTTGATTAAATTCTTATCAAAACTTAAGTACTGGGGGGCTGTAAAGATAGCTCAGCAATTAAAAGCACTGGCTGTGTTTCCAGAAGACCCTGGTTTGATTCCTAGTACCCACATGGCAGCTCACAACCATCAGTCACCCCAGTCCCAGACGTCTCAACGCTCATCCTCCTTGACCACTGCATGCATGTAGTACACAGACATACACCTAGAAATAAAGAGTGCCATTAAATCCACAGCAACTATGAGCTTTAAAATAGAGAATTTCTTACTAACATTCTTTTTATAGCTCAGCTGTCTTGGATCACATCCTGACTGGCATTTCTTAGTTTGTAGATAGTCCGATGTCATCCGGGCTGAGGACATGACTCAGCTGACAGAGTGCTTGCTGATAAGCATCAGGACCTGAATTTAGGACCCAGCACCCACTTAAAAGCTGGTACATTAGTGCATGCGCCTGTAATCTTCGCCGGGAGCTGCGCGTCAGTGCGCTGCGGTTCACTGGTAGACCCTGTGTCAGGACTGGGGTGGAGAGTGGTGTAAGGATGGCTGACGTTGGCCTGTGACAGGCCTCTGTGTGCCGCCCGCACATGTGTACACACCTGCGTTCGTGCACACCTCCTTTGGTCTTTTCTTTTTCCTTTACAGTTGAACACAGAAGTTGGGTCAGCTGACTCCAGTTGCCAGCCGTTAGGTTGAGGCATAACTGGCAGGAGGGATAGTGCACATCTCTGTTCATTTGTGTTACGGCTGTGCCTCTGACTCTGCTGTGTGCGTGCTTTCCCTTACTCATTGAGCCTTCAGCTTCGGGACCGTGGTACTAGCACTGTCAGTGATGTGAGAATTAAACTGTCGGCTGGCAGATGGCAGCAGTGGGCTGCTCTAGTGGATGGCACTGCTGTAGCTTGCTCTCACATACCACGTGCACAAGTACACGCTACCCAGGAATGGTAGTCCATACCTACCGAGAGCCCAGCGTTTGGGAGGCTTGGGTAGCTAGAAGGAGCTTGAGGGGCTGAAGAGATGGCTCAGTGGTTAAGAGCATTGCCTGCTCTTCCAAAGGTCCTGAGTTCAATTCCCAGCAACCACATGGTGGCTCACAACCATCTGTAATGAGATCTGATGCCCTCTTCTGGCCTGCAGACGTACACACAGACAAAATATTGTATACATAATAAATAAATAAATATTTAAAAAAAAAAGAAGGAGCTTGAGCACGCAGTCAGACTGTCGCATAGTAAGACCTTGTTTCCAAAACAAACAAAATGGCAGGTCAGGTGGGCTATTTAGAAATGAAGCATAATTAGAAATAATTTTTTCATTACAGATTATTATGGTTTATTTATGTAGTTGATGTGTCACAGTCTTCTGGAAATATGGAAGTGTTTATATAGAGCGTTCTGTTTGGTTCTAGTTCTGGAGGTTGAGCGAGCCTCACGCTCGCTGCTCATCTGCTCTGCTGGTGCCTTCTACCCCGCCCTCCAGTCATCGTGAGCCTGTCATTAATGTTCTGTGAATGTTGTTTGTTTATATATATGAAGTAAATTCTGGGCTCAAAATTGGAGGAACCTCTAGTTTTTAAATTTGATTTAGAAAAAAATTACTGATCTTTATTTTACCTTTTTTATAAATAGAGTCCTGAAAAATGAGCTGTCTAAACTTGAGTAAAGGTCATATCTGCTTTGATTTTAGATATTCAAATATGACATTGTGGTCACTGCCTAGTCTCCTCTCAAACACTTGATTGATACCTCCACTTGGATGCTAGCACAGAAACTATCAACTCCAGAAGTTCAGAACATGCTTTAGGGAAACGGCTTTACCTTCCTTTCTTCTAGATCTTATTTACGTGGAGACGATGAGTAAATTAAAGTCATCAGAAGAGGAAAGAAGAACTTGTGATAAGAAAAGTTACAGACTTAACTATGAGAATCAGATCAAAGTTTCAGTGTTGCTGAGTGAGCTGTGGTGGATGTTAGATGTTTATCACCAACATTGATGACTTAAGAAATTATCTGTTATCTTAGGAAGAACCGGTGTCTTTTTGGATAATTTTTGTTAATGCTTTCTTTTTATGCAGTTCACATTTAATAAGGTTGAAAACTGTAAGCTCGTTTGCACAAAAACGTACAATACGGAGAAGCCTGAAGACAAACAGAAGCTGGATTTCCTGAAAAAGAGCATGCTGCTGAACTATCAGCACCACTGGTGAGACGGGGTCGGTGGTCGGGGCTCCAAAGGTGAAGTAGGGCCTTCTGTTTCAGAGTCTGTAGACAGTAAATTGGAGGTTACAGAAAATATAGCAAATTAACTTACTTGTGTCCATGCCAGAGCATGGTTCAAAGTAGTGTTCCCCGTGCTTAGATCATGATTGTGTAGGTGCTGTGCTGCCCTTTACTCAGCAGGGCCTGCTGCACTGCTTCCTGTGGTCGTGTGTGGTTGAGACGGAGCACATCTGTGCTGTGGGGAAAAGAGGAGGAGCATTAGCAAACCCATTCAGCATTTGCCAGTAGCACCTTCTTACACATTACAGCTACTTCATGCTTTTAACCAAGTTTACCAGTTTGTGTTGAAATCAAAAGCATTTTGTTTTGTTCTTAAGTAGTATACACTTACTGTCCAGTATTCAAATGTAAAAGACGTTGACGGCTCTCCAGATCCACCCTTTTCAAGATCATTTTGAGATCCACCCTTTTCAAGATCATTTTGCTTACACACGCCTGTGTTCCATGTAGATTCATGGTGTATAGAAGTTTCTCCTTTAGAGAAACTAAGTTGCTACTGGTTACTAGCATTCTCTTTTCTTCACTCCTTGAACTTGGTGTTGGTGTCTCAAGCTGGAAAGTTTATAGACTCCCAGGAAAATGAGGGACTTGAACCCCAGTTCAGACTTGGGGTACAATGGCTAGAGCCTCTCACCACTCGACTGCTCAATTCCTATGTGCCAAGCTTAGAGAGCCAAGGGTTCCTAGGCAGGGCGGTCCTGGAGCCTGCATCCATTCATGTATGAACTTGTTCTGATAGCACTGGGCCTTGCGCCCTGTTGAAATAAGTGTCCTTAGATATGCAGGCCCTGGGAGAAGGAAGGACGTAGTGCTGGCAGGCACAGGCCTGGAGTACCACCCACTGGCTCTGAGAGGCCCTGAAACCAAGAGCTTTACTACCTGAGCTGCTGTGCAGATGCATCGCGAGACCAGTGTGAGCTGGGAGCCATTTCTCCTTGGTTGTTTTCTTTCCTACAAATTATTCTTCATACTTAAAAGAATATTTCAAGTTGTGTTTCTCTTAGCCCTTTTCACCTTCATCTGTTCTAGCAGTGGCTCATTTGTTGACTGAAGCACAGACTTCGGCCTGTGGTTATTTTAGGTCTCTCGTACCATTCTGTTCTGAGAGTACTGTTGAGACTCTAAAGACTAGGGTGGCTGTGTGGTTTGGTGGCAGAATGTGGTCGGTAGGCCTTTACTTGGTTCTATCCCGGTACTATAGGTAGAGATAACAGGAGATTTTACTCCTTAGCAGCATCCATACAGGAAAGTACCGAGAAGTCTTTGGCTAATCTTTGCGATCACTCTAGGTCCTATCTTAATGCCAGGATATGTTATAAGAAGAAAGGCTATTTAAAGTAGTTTACAAAGTTACAAGGCATTCACTAGTAAAATTTACTAAGTCGTTTATAAAGGCCGTTGCCAGCAAATGACTGCTTATAAAAGTCAACTGGAAAAGTACTGTTAAAAGTAGTTTCTGCTGTTAAACTGGGAAAGTTTGATATCAAGTCCGCGTCATGAACAAGAATTTGGAGACTAATTCTAGGCCTTAGTCCTTAAACCCTAGGTCACTGGTTTTGGAAACATTGTTTCTCCATGGAGGGATTACTGAAACCTAGTTGAGTATGTTTCTGTTTCAGAAGGTTTAGACTAGTAGCTTGACTTCAAGCATAATTGACAGAGATAAAAGGTGTCCCTCAGAATTGGAAAGACCTTCCGGAGTCCTACTGGGACTGTAGTCATTCACTGTACCACTTGCTTTAGGGAGGCAGAGGCTGTTTTCTAAATTAAGCAGTATGTGCTTGCAGAAGACCCGCAGGTGGTATAGAAAACTACTGAGCAGTGGTCAGCGTCGACCACCTCTGCCAGCTGTTCCTCTCTGCCCTCTGGGCAGCACTGCTTGTCGTGCGTGCCTTTGGATTTCTGCATTTGTACTTCATTCGTTCATGCAGCTGTGTGAATCCCATGATGTGAATGAATGTGATTTTTTTCTACAGAGCATTGTATCCATATACATAATTTCATCATCCTCATTGTAGAGAAGGGTTAATGGAATATAGTTTTCTTAATTGAGTTGAGTACTGTAGTAATAGGAGCGGCGGGGCTGCATCCCCAGCACCCCGGCTGCCTGGCTAGCTTATGCCCCAAATAACAACATACAAACTATATTCATTTAAACACCGCTTGGCCCGTTATATCTAGCCTTTTCTCGGCTAACTCTCGCACCTGGACTAGCCCATTTCTATTAATCTGTGTAGCCCACAAGCTGGCTTACCAGGAATGATCTTAACCTGCGTCTGCCTGGAGTGGGAGAATCATAGCGACTCACTGATTCAGCTTCTTTCTTCCAGCATTCTGTTCTGTTTACTCCACCCACCTATGTTTTAACCTATGAGGGCCAGCCAAGCAGTTTCTTTATTACTTAACCAATGAAATCAACAGATTGATATACGACGCTCCCACATCAGAGTACCTTTCCATTTTTATTTGGGTCATTTAAAGGTGGGTTTGAGATCTTTGGGGCTGACTTTATCCATAGCCGGAGCAGCTCCGTCATTCTAGAGCCTGTTTTTGATCCCCACGCTGGTACCTGGACTCCTTCAGGTGTGCCGTCTGCTTCTGGGGCAGGACCTGGAGGGGTGGGGCACATCGTTACTGAAGACCAAGTATAGGGTCTTACTCATGCTGAACATGCTATGCTGCTGAGCTGTACCTCAGCCCTGTATGGTGTTTTAAAAAAACAATCTTTCGCCGGGCAATGGTGGCGCACGCCTTTAATCCCAGCACTCGGGAGGCAGAGGTAGGCGGATCTCTGGGAGTTCGAGACCAGCCTGGTCTACAGAGCTAGTTCCAGGACAGGCTCCAAAGCCACAGAGAAACCCTGTCTCGAAAAAAACAAACAAAAAAAAAAAACGACAAAAAAAAAATACAATCTTTCTCCTCAGCTAGTGGCCTTAGTTCTCCCAGGGTTTAATGACACAGACCCGCATATGTAGCTTATGTATGGAAAGAGATTTGAAGCTAACTTAGCACACTTCATCTCAGAGTCTACCAGTTCAGCAAAGGAGAGCGAGGGCAGGGGTCCTCATTGATAGAAACACACAGTAGCACTTCATGGCCAAGTTTCATTCCCTCTGGCTACAGTTTTGGTTATTGCAGTCTAATCAAAAGCTTGTGTAACTGAATTATTGGGAAAGGAAGTACATGTTTATATAAAGTTCTATTGGCGGCAGTGTTTCCCACAGAGGCCCTGGAATGTAGAGGGGCCTTCTCTACACTGAATGAGTTCTTCTGGTAGACAGGACCAGTCGCCCCACTGTTACCCTTGGGTTCTTCTTCTGCACTCGGTTGCACTGTGGCGAATTGGGGATAGTTGAGTTGTTTTATGTTAGAGATTAAGTGCTGCTTCCTGACTTAGGAAAGCATTTTAAATGATATTCTTAAATTTTCTTACATCTGTTTCAAAGGGCTTCTCTTCCTGTTTAGTACATTCTAATACTTTAGCTATTAACATCAAGGCATTAAATAAATTACAAGTAAGTGAAATGTTTGTTTTTAAAACTTAGTTGCCTCCTCACTGTAAGTAATTCACGCCTGACTGCCACCAGCACTCTACTTGTATGTGGCGTTTTCTTTCTTGTCACCTGTATGTACTCACTGGGTATATTTCATTTCTGTCTAAAGCAACTGACTATTTAGTTTCCCATAAAACTCTGAATTATTTATATAGCATTGTTTTATATTTCTAATATTTTATAATATTACAGTCTTTTGGGTATAATAAACAGTTTAATAGTATAGGTGATTCTAAAATTTGGTACACAGAATGCTATTAAGTAGCACTTAAATATGACAAGACATGTTTTATTAGGTCATTAACATACACCTTGGGTGAATATAGAATCATAATTTTACTTCCTAGTGCACACATTAATTACAAAATAAAACATGCCCTGGAGTATAGTCTTATGACCGTAATACAGCTAGTATATTTTGACTAATTTTTTTTGTATCCTGCAGTGTGTTCTAAGCGTAAAGGACCACACGCCTGGGCTATAATGCAGCTTCACAATGCTACAGAACTTCACTGTTCTTTTAATGATTTTTCACTATAAAGTTTGAAAGATTTTCTTCTCTTGCTTTCTAGCAATGTTTCTTTTACAAATCACTTGGATTTATAAGTTTTAACAGAAAATACTGTAATTTCCACTTATTTTCTGCGCCCTTTAGTTAAATTTCATCCTGGAGTTGTAGTCTTTGTCTTTCTATCGAGTTGCTATAATAAACACCATTTATATCTGCCTAATAAGCTCCTAAGGAGCCAGATACAGTGCTCTGCGCCGTGTTCAAGCCTCAGGTGCTCTGCGGAAGGGGAAAGTTATGCTCGGGCACCTAGACGATGTCGTTAAGTTCACATCTGCAGCACACTGGCTTATAGGACGCCTTTCCTGTTTGCGTTGCAGCTTCAAAGCCTCTGTAAAAATCTACGCTTATATAGTGTATCATGGGTTTCATCAAAGCATTTTTTTAATTTGGAATCTTAAGACATTGAAAAGCCGGGATGGTGGTGCAGAGGTGAAGGCAGATCCCTGAGTTCAAGGCCAGCCTAGTCTACAGAGTGAGTTCCACGACAGCCAGGGCTACACAGAGAAACTGTGTAGATAAAAACCAAACCAACCAAAATAAAGACATTTAGAAATGTTTACATTTTATAAAACGATGACGTTGATCTAAGCAGTACTGCGTTGTGTTTACTAGGCTCTCTCCTAACTTGACTTTTACCTCCGTGCACAGGATTGTGGATAATATGCCTGTAACGTGGTGTTACGATGTCGAAGATGGTCAGAGGTTCTGTAATCCTGGATTTCCTATCGGCTGTTACATTACAGATAAAGGCCACGCAAAAGATGCCTGTGTTATTAGTGTAAGTCTGGTAAACTGCACTGCTTTTTAGAAGGAGAATTTGATTTTAAACAGTTTTGCTACAGGCATAGAATGAATACAGTCAGATGTTCTCGAGTATATTACTTGCATCTTAAATTTAAGGTGGATTAAAACTGCAAATTTATCTCTAGAATTAAAGTAATGCAGATTCAGTTCAATATTTACAGTCTCTTATAAGTTCTGTGTTAAGGTTTAAGTCTTTATTCTAACTCAGTTAAAAATTGCATTCTGTGGCTGGAGGGATGGTAATGCTTTTGCAGAGGACCTGAGTTTGAGCCTTCGCACCCACGTCAGGTGCTCACAACAGCCTAGCGCTCTAGTTCTGGGAGACCTCTTCTAGCCTGCAAGACACACATGACGCGTAAATACTCAGACCTGTCTGCCTCTGCCTCCTGAGTGCTGGGATTAAAGGCCTGCACCACTATGCTCCCACTAAAAATAAATCTTTAAAAGAATTTTTAATTTAAAAAAGAAGTTAGATTGAGGGCCAATGAGGTGGCTCAATAGATAAAGGTGCGTGGTGACCTGAGTTCAGTTTCAGGGTCCACGTGGACGAAGGAGATGACTGACTCCGGAACTCCGCCCACTCGTATACAATAGTTATAGTGGGAAACGTCTGTAAAAAGCAAAGGTAGTCATTAAGGAAAAGTAAGAAAAAGACTGCCAGCAATAGGAGGGGCTCTGAGGAGGAACATGCGGTGCACAAGTCATGTAGATTCTGGAGTGTCAGAAGGCTTCTCCATAAGTTCAGAAGTTACATTGCAGAAGCTTGAGAATATCCTTTTTGTAAGACCTGTTTGTCTTTCAAGCCCTACTTCTATGATGAAAATGGAGTACTAAGAACAGAGATATTGATACGAAATTGTTATTAAGATCAGTATGTAATAGTTGCTGTATTGGTTTGTTACTGCTAATATTGGATATATAAGGTTTTTCTGTACTCAGACAACGTAATGGATATGATCTGATAAGTTAGCCTGAATCTCACTCTATTGATTAATCCTTGTGAAGTTGAGCAGAGGCACTTGAGTGGTCAGGGTTATAGTCTAGAGAGGGGGTGCTATTAAAATGTGGGTGATTCTGCATGTTCATGTTATTATTTCTTCTTCACATTGTATTGTAAGTGAAAAGCTAGAAAATATTAGTTACCTAGTTTTATGTAAAATTAAGACCTTAGAAAGCATCATTTACCTTCTACACTTCATTTTGGCTTATAAGGACTTCAAACTTAAAACCTTAGCATTGTACTAGGGCAAGTTTAAATTGTATCTGAACGTATTTGTTAATGTAGTCATCTGTGAAGTACTGTGCTTGATTCTCCCATAGGCAGTGTTCTCCCTTTAACTTTAAGTTCTATTTCACAGTCAGAATTCCATGAGAGAGATACTTTCTACATCTTCAATCATGTTGATATCAAAATACATTATCATGTTGTTGAGACGGGGTCCATGGGAGCAAGATTAGTAGCTGCTAAACTTGAACCAAAAAGGTAAATATACAACTAGGTTTAAAAAAAACAAAAACGAACTTTGCAACATGTGTGGTGGCTTGCACTTATAATCCTAGCACTTTGGGAGGCTAAGGGAGGTGAGTCCAGAGTGAGATACATACCTCAACAACTCCCGTAAACCAATAACAGATATCAGTGAAACTTAGATCTAAATAAGTATTTTGAGACCAAGCACTTATTCCTTTATTATTCTGACATTTGCGGATTAATTACAGTGAGCACTCCCTTCAGTATTCTGTTTCTGAGATGTTTGTAGACTGTACAGAGAAACAGTAATTATTATTTCTCTGTAATGGGGAACTGGTCGAATTGAGATGCCTTTCTTGTGCATTTTGTTTTGTTTTTCCTCCAGGAATCCTCACAGCTTTTTGGTTTGTTGTAGGCACTGGGTGGTTGGCACAGTGTCCCCTTTGTAGTGAAAGAGCATCTCTGAGGACCGCTTTCCTGCTCTCGGGCCCATGGGACGGTTGGAACCATCTTTTTAAAGTCTCCACGGCAGCTTTTGCAAGGGAGTTTTTTAAGGTTGTTCGGGTGGCAGCTTAAAAGTACCTGGTTTGATCCTGGCATGGTGGCGCACAGCTTTAATCCCAGTACCTGTGAGGCAGAGGCAGGCAGATCTCTAGAGTTTGAGGCCAGCCTGGTCTACAGACTGAGTTCCATGACAGCCAGGGCTGCACAGAGAAACCTTGTTTCAAGAAAAAGAAAAGTACTTGTTTTGGCTGTGGATTTTATTTTTCCATGACCTTTCTTGCACTGAACCAGCATGCTTTGACATATTAGTGTAAAGCAGTGTGTGGCACACTGAAATGGCTGCTTGTTTACACTCCCCTGAGATTGTGTGACCTGGTGCAGTGACTGGTGCTCGTGGTCTCAGCACATGGGTGAAGCAGGGGGGTCATTTAGTCCAGACATCAAAACTATCATGAGCAGCATGGCCAGGCCCGTCTTCAAAGGGGAGTAGGGCTTCAGTGTTGTTCTACGTGGAGTTGTTCAGACTTTTGCTTCTGATTGAACATGTAACCAGGCCCATTATTTCCATGCTGTGAAGTGACGTGAGGACCAGTGAGGTGGCTGGGTTCTGAAAGTGTTTGCCAAGGATGACCTGAGTTCAAGCCCTTGATTCCACAGTGGCAGGAGGGGCCTGACTACAAAAGTGTCCCACAACTTCAAAACACACACACACACATGCACACAGAGAGAGTCAAATTTGAGACAAGTTTTGTAGTGTGGCATGAATGATGTCATCTTTAATGGTCAACCGCATTATGAAATACAGAGAAAACTTATGACCTGTCTTTTACCTCATTTTCTAAAATGAACTTTATCATTATCTTGACAAAATGTTTCTTTCCACAGCTTCAAACACACCCACATAGATAAACCAGACTGCTCTGGACCCCCCATGGACATCAGTAACAAGGCTTCTGGGGAGATCAGAATTGCCTACACTTACTCCATTAGTTTTGAGGTGAGTTTGCTTTCAGTCTTTATGTGCCACTTAACCTAATTAAAAATACTAATGGTCAGATAGATAAGCTTTTAATGAGCTGCGTTTTAGAATAGCCTGTCAGTGCACCAAACAACATAACTATTCCTAAAACTAAATCTTAGTTTAAATGAAACGATAGAGGAAATCAAAGAAGCGTGCTTTGTGTGTGTTACAGCCAAGAGATGCGTGTAAGATGTGCTGTGGGAAACAGGTAAAAGGTGATAGGAAGTGTCTGGCGTGTCAGGAGCTGTGGGAACCTCCATCCTCTTCGTGTGGGCATAAGGGCACCAACTGAAATGGACTGTGACGTGGGGCGGGTGTCTTAGGAAAGAGGAGGGGGTTGTCAAAAGTGTGGGAAGTATTCTGTCAGGAGCCATTTTCCTCCTAGGATTATTGCAGGAACCTGGGGAGTCTGCAGAGAACCCCACACCCCTAATTGTGTTAGGAATTGTTCTATTGACAGAGCCTACCCCACACCCAAATTGGCTGTTAATGCTGTTAATTAACAGCATCTGTTAGCGGAACCCACCCCACATTCCAAACTATCTAGAGAACTAGGTGTGTCAACTCGTGACTTTCTAGCCTAGGTGACCTGACCGAAGATAACCTCCTGGACCATGTGACCAGCGTGAACCACGCGGCAAGAGCCCAGGCCCCTGTGCCCACCCCCCAACTCCTTACCCTATATAAGCTGTACCCCATCTCTAATAAACGGAGGCTCTGACAAACTTAGCACAGCCTCATTCCTCTCTCTCAGCTCATATCTTCCAGATAGTGCCTCTCCGGGACCCTGGAATAACTAACTGCAGGGTGGGTTACAACCCCTAGACTGAGTAGCCCACCCAAAAGCGGTTTACAGTATTCCACCTCTGCTCTTAAGTTTTTGTCTTTACTAGCTAATGTAGTCACGATGCTAAATGTCCCCATGTACAGTATTTAGTTTTCAAGGCCAGTCTGTGTTTTGGGTAAAACCCTAGTATGAGTGGCATTTACCAGATGTTGAGTGTGCCTGGGTTAGAAACGCGGTCTTATTAGTCAGCCCATGGTACAGTGTAAGAAGAACTCAATCTGTTGTGTTATTTTCTCAAACTAAATATTACTCCAAACTTTGGTATTAAAAATCCACTTGTACGGGAGCTGGAGAGAAGGCTCAGTGGTTAGGAGCCTGACTGCTCTTCCAGAGGTCCTGAGTTCAATTCCCAGCACCACATGGTGGCTCACAACCATCTGTAATGAGATCTGGTGCCCTCTCTGGCCTACAGGCAGGATACCGTATAAATAAATTAATTAATTAATAATCTTTAAAAATTTTTTAAATCCACTTATACTAGCTATGATTTAGAACTGGACTTTTAAAAACACAGACATATAGGTATTGCTGGAATTCTTGCCAGTCTTCTTGGGTTTGTTGTTTGTGTGTTTTAATTTATTGCTTGGTTTCATTCTATTTGCACTAGATTTGAATAAATCTAAAACTACGGGTTGTCACTAGTAATTGAGGTACTGTTAACACTGCGGGTGTTGACTGACGAGAAGAGTGAACTTCTTCATGTTCCTTGTCAGGAAGTGCTCACGGTGTCTTTCTTCCCTCCAGGAAAAGAAAGAGATCAGGTGGGCATCGAGATGGGACTATATTTTGGAGTCCATGCCTCACACCCACATTCAGTGGTTTAGGTAAGAGTGCGATCAAGCTGCCTTTCTCTCGGGTCATCCCTTGTCCCTCTCTAGCCCAGGTCAGTGTGGTCAGTAATGTAACCCAGTGCTTCAGCCTTCCTAACGCTGCGATACTTTAGTACACTTCCTCAACCATGAAATTATTTTTATGCGAAATGGCAGAGGCTGTGGATTTGTAGTTGAGTAGTGAAGTGCTTATGTAGGGTGGCTCAGGAGTCAGTCTGCAGCAACAGTGACTAATGTTTAGTCACCTAGAAGACTGAGGCAGGATTACAGAGTTGCAGTGAAGCTGAGTAATGTAGCAAAGCTGAGGTGGGGATAAGGGAGAGGGGACAGAGGGAGGAAGGGAGGATGATGGCGGAGGATATATGAAAATATGTCCTTGAAAGAACGAACACAACACCTTGAGTTTGTTGGATTTTAAGAAATTTTGGGTCAGGCGGTGGTGGCACACACTTTTAATCCCAGCACTGGGGAGGCAGAGACAGGTGGATCTTTGTGAGTTCAAAGCCATCCTGGGCTACAAAGCTATTCCAGTACAAGCCAAAGCCACACAGAGAAGCCCTGTCTGGGGAGGGGGTGGTATTTGATTGAAGTGAGGGTTTTTTGTTGGTGGTGGTTTTGGTTTTTCAAGACGATCTTTTTCTTTGTAGCCCTAGATGTCCTAGACCTCTTTTTATAGACTAGACTGGCCTCGAGCTCAGAAATTTGCCTGCCTCTGCCTCTCAAGTGCGGGGATTAAAAGTTAGCATGGCCACCACCCTGATTGAGGTGATTTAATGTCCACTGTTCTGTGCCTAAGCTGCAGTTCTGTCCTGATGTGCTTGTCCCCACAGCATAATGAATTCCTTGGTTATTGTCCTCTTCTTGTCTGGGATGGTAGCTATGATTATGTTACGCACGCTGCATAAAGATATTGCCAGATATAACCAGATGGACTCTACGGTAAGTGGAAACATTTCATTTGGTCTTTAGATACCACAGAGGCTTCGGACATGGAAACCTTCAGTTGCAGAACATGAAATATATGAAAAAATAATAGCTAAAAATTTTCCAAGACAGAAAACAGAAAATTCATAGATTAAAATATTCCCCAAACATATAAATGAAATGAATTCTTTGCATATTTGAACTGAGAGATGAACTGAGAGACACTTTTGTCAACAAACAAAAATACTTGGCCACAAACAGCTATACAGAAGCAATTTTTGTGGTGGTGACTTAGCAGACTGTAAGTAAATGGAAGCAGTTAACAGAGAGATGAGCAGAATTGACAAGGAAACACCTTCTGTCTGGACCGAGGGCTTAAAGGACATGAACATGGACAAACAGAGTATTTGATAAATGGTGTTAGGATAAAGTTGGTATTTGTCTGAAAAGGAAAGAAGTACGACATAATAAATACAGGTCTGTAACAAAACATTGGAGATGACTTGGTGTGGCAAACCGAGTTCATCCTTAGAACCACAGCAGGAGAGAACCACTCCTGAAGGTTGTCCTCTGGTTTCCACAAGCACGTATGCGTACGCACATGCATGCACAATAATAGTAATAATAAATGATTAATAAGAAAATCATTCACAATCAAGAACATGCATATTGCGGTGTTCTTGGTTCACTTGGCTCTGCCTGTTTTGTTATTTTATTTTCTTTTTTTCTTTTTTTCTTTTTTTCTTGGCTCTGCCTGTTTTGGACGATTGAGAGAACACACACACACACACACGATGACAAGTGGTAATGCAGAGCAGTGTACCATGTGGCACGAAAATCCACACAATAGAATACTAAATACTTACTAACAGCAGTGAGCAAGCTCTGAATATAGGCTGAAAAAAAGCTTCAAGATGATCATAGAATTAAACAAAGTTGCAGGGCGTGTGTGCGCACGCAATCCATTTTATAATAAATTCTTTCTATAAGGTAATAAAAACCTAATAGGTTTTTTTCCCAGTACAAGAAGCCCCTGTACTTTGGGCAAAATTTAGCTGTTCTTCGTTGTTGTTTTGGGCTTTTGTCTATTGCCGCTTTGTTTGTTTATTTTTGAGACGGGGTCTGTGCCACCACACACTTAGTTGTATTTTTTTGTTTTGTTTTAGTTTTAATTTCAGGTTTTTAAAATTTATTTATTTTATGTGCATTGCTATTTTGCCATGGGTGTTGGGTCCCCTAGAACTGGAGTTAGAGACAGCTGTGAGCTGCCATGTGGATGCTGGGAATTGAACCTGAGTCCTCTGGAGGAGCAGTCATTGCTCTTAACCACTGAGCCATCTCTCCAGTTCACACTTAGTCTTTACAATATCTATTTAATAAATAAAAAGTGAACTGAAGCAGTCCTTTATTTAACACTAACTCAGCTGACAAGAGGAGCGTGTATTCTCAGCCTTTTGTGTGTTAAACAAACATTCACAGAGCAGAGACCAGCAAACCGGCCTCTGTCAGCTCGTGTTCACACAACTGATCTGTAGATCCTAACCTCCTCCTCCCCATCCTCTAGTTTTATTAAATGAATCCCAGGTAAATTTTTATTTACTCTCTTAAGAGATCATGTATGTTTTAATAATACTTCAGCTTTGCAGTCTTTGTAATGTCGTGGAAGTATTAATACCAAAATGCATGTAAAGTGTTTTGTACAAAACAGGACATACCTTGGTCATAACTGTTCCCTTGAACTGGACTCATACCTGCATATATATAGGAGGGAACTGTGCTTTAGTTTCCCGGCTGCCAGACCCAAGTAATCACACAGAGACTATATTAATTATGAGACTGTTTGACCTGTTAGCTCAGGCTTCTTATTAACTAACTTTTGCATCTTAAATTAACCTATTTCTATTAATCTATGTATCACCACAAGGTTGTGGCCTACCCATAAGGTTCCAGCATCTGTCTTCTAAGCCAACTTCATGGTGTCTCTCTGACTCGGCCTGTTCTCTCTCTACATATAACTTTAAGATATTTTAAATTTCAACTGATTTATATTTATGTAAAAACAAATTTGATGTATTAGCAGTAGCACTGTCTACTGCTTAGAAGAATAAGGGGCTTAAAGGGGATTCAGATGGACATGGGGGACTGTCAGGAGGAACTGCCAGCAGCGGCTCATTCTCAAGGACGCAGAAGCTGTGCAGTGAAGAAAGCAGTGGAGAAACTGCTAAAGAATTTGAAACAGAGTGATGCTGCTGTGTGTATTTGTTATCTGGAAAATTGTTTGAGGCAGGGTGAGATTGGAAATGCAGAGACCCGTTCAGAGGAAGATGAGACAGATACATCCAGGGGTATTTTAAGTGCTGGGTGGAGCAGACTGACTAGCTCACACTAGAGAATACGGACGCCAGAGAGGGCCGGTGGGTGACCCCAGGTTTCTGGTCCAGCCACTTGTGTGGTTATAAGGGTCCCTTCTGTATTGAAGGTGTGTGGGCGTGTGGTGAGGCTGAAGCGTGACAGGAGGAGACTTGGGTTTGGAGGCTGAGCAGTTGGAAGGTGGCGTTTTCATCTGGAGGGGACTTGGGAGGACGAGAATTTTGTAGCTGTGTTCATCATGTCCGGTCAGGTAGAGCTATTGATTCAGTACATACGTGTAAGGCAGGTACAGTGGGGGCTGGCAGTGCAAACATGGTCTCCAGCTTACTTACTCCCACAGTTAGGTAGGAGTCACGTTGTCTGTGTAAAGTCTCTCCATCCGCAGTCTCTTTTTCTTGACAGTGTTAAGGATCTCAGAGGGCTTGGGGGTGGTAGGCATTTCCTGATGACTTCAGTACATAACACTCCTTTAGAAACAATTCTAGAAAGCTGTTTAAAACCACATGCTCACGTTCTAGTCTTCATAACTGAAGTAATTAACATAAGTTTGAAAAACGTATAGCAGCATATTCAATGGGAAACTAACAAAAATGTTACCATGTGACATGTTCTCTGTTTTTGTAGGAGGATGCCCAGGAAGAATTTGGCTGGAAACTAGTTCATGGTGATATATTCCGGCCTCCAAGAAAGGGGATGCTGTTGTCAGTCTTTCTAGGATCCGGGACACAGATTTTAATTATGACTTTTGTAACTCTGTGTAAGTTTTACATGACTATTAAAAAGAAAATTCTTTGTCTGAATAGTATTTAGAAGTAAGTTTTCCTATGTAAAGTAGCTGTGCTAAGAGCCCTTTTGACTTTCAAACTCTGTGCTTTGGCTCTGAGCACACCAGAGGCTGATGGGTATCTTCCTCCAACCCAGCTACTGATGTGCAGGCCCTGAGAGACCCACCTGGAGCCAGCGCCACTCAATTTGGCTGTTTTATCCAACTACAAAGGAAGGAACAGTCAGCTAAGAGCCAGTGGATCTCTGGCATGAGGGTAGAAAATAGAAGGGACTGGGGGTGAGAAAGGAAGTTCTGTGGTGTTTCTCATGGGGAAGTTAGGAAGTGAGACTTCCTTTCTGATAGTGTTCCATAATACAGGGTCTCTCTGAAATAGATCTCCTCAGGAGGACTGGTGAGATGCTGGGTCCTCTGGGACTGCTCCCTGGGGTTGCATTAGTTCTGGTCCCTTCAGGGAGACCGTCTATAAGTAGACGTTTCTGCATTGTCCATATTTTTAGCGGTGGGTTTACTTGTTGAGTCCAGCCACTGTGAAAAGTGACAAATACTGTTACTGAAATAATCCAGGGGGGCAGACCTTCAGTCACAGCTGGAGGCAGAGGCAGGCAGACGTCTGTGAGTTTGGGTCTGGCCTCTGCTACAAACTGAGTTCCAGTACAACCAGGGTTTCACAGAGAGCCCATCTCAAAAAACAAACAAAAAGTCCACAGGTGACATTTTAAATTTTTTCTAGGGAACATATGATCTTGTTTGGTTACAGGTCAAATATATAATGGTATAATTTAGTCTTGTTTAAACTTACTTTTTTAAGACAGGGTGTTACTTTGTATTCTGAGCTGGCTTGGAACCTCACTATGTCGAGCATGCTGGCTCAGATTTGTAGTAGCACCTGTTCCTGCTCCCTAGTACTGGGATACAGTGTGAGCCATCATGAACAGTAGGAATTTCTGCTAGTAAAATTACTGCATTTTGTTGTTTTGTGTTTGTTTGCTTTGTTTTGAGATCCACCTGCCTCTGCCTCCAGAGGGCTGGGATTAAAGGTGTCTGCCACCACTACCTGGCTGCATATTTTTATAGTGGGAATAACTCATTTCTAAATGCCTGTCTTCTGAGCACGTTTGAAAGCCACAATTCACACCTCTAGGCTTTATGCTCAGGTTGCTAGGCTTATTCTGTGCACTGAGTCCTTGCTATTGTTACTTTAATGTAGTAACAAACAGGGAGATAATGGCTTTGACAGATAGGGCTAGGATTTATAAGAGTGTTAGACGTCTTAGAATTAGTATTCTCCAGGTAGGCCTTACTAAGAGAACCAAGATGGACTCAACCCAGAAATGGCGCTTGAGGACAGAGTTGTGCTTTAGGGTTTTGTCAGGACCCATCAGACTCCCCATGGAGCTGGCTTCATGTGGGATCATGTGCATGCGATGTGTTAGCCATTGCTAGCTGCATAAGGCTGTGTCTGTTTTTCATGAGGTTATAATTGTTTTCTTGTGTAAAAAAAGTTCTATCATTTCACAACATAAGAAGCAGAGGAATAACATTTTCAACTTTTAATGGTTGCTTCTTAGTTTTTGCCTGTCTGGGATTCTTGTCCCCTGCCAATCGAGGAGCCCTGATGACATGTGCTGTGGTGTTGTGGGTGTTGCTGGGCACACCTGCTGGCTATGTGGCTGCCAGATTCTACAAGTGTAAGTAGAGGCCATAGTGACTGCTACTGATTCTGCCACCACTGTGGTTCTGAAGGGGGGGGTCGGGGGAGGGAGGGGGTGTGCTTGGGGCAGTGGATGGGCACTGCCTGGACAAGTATACTGCAGTTTAGTCTGCCACCATTGGGCTAGCGGGCAGCAGATAGGCAGTCCTGGACAGGTATCCCCACGGTGTCTAGATAAGAGCCTGTAGCGTGGTTTCTTTGCTACATGGACGGCTGTTCCAGAAATACCTCTCAAATGCTTTGACAGTAGCAGAAGCCTTTGTGATGCTGCTTCTGCTTCTCGGCTGTCCCTTCACTCTTTTCCTTTAAAGCCTTAGCCTTTTGGGTTAAACAAAACAACGTACCAATTTAACATTTATAAACTACAGTAAACAAAGATATCACTTTTGGGGGAGCCCTGAAGGAAGAAAGGTGTGTGTCATTACTTTCTGTCCCTTCTCTTCAGAAGTAAAGCAAAGTTCAGAGAACAAAGGGCCAAAGCCACAGGTGTCCTTGGCAGTTTAGGGCTTAGTTTGTCAAGGTCAGAGAATGGCAGTGGGCCCTGCTTAGGATGCTGAAGCCCTGTCTGTACTTCCCTGTCTGTCTCCTGAGAGGAAGAGCTTCCCAGGGTGACCATGATGTGGGGATTCCATCAGGCCCTGCTACATATGCGCAGGGGTAGGTGGGGTTCAGTCACTTCCCAAGTTCTGTTCTCACTCTTCTTGTACTCTTCACTCAAGGACATAGGACATGTGGAATACAGTCAGAACCCCGCCTAGCATACCATGCCTGATTTTTGACCATAGAGGTTTTCCCCCCCTTTTTAAATATTTATTTATTTATTATGTGTACAATATTCTTTCTGCGTTATGCCTGAAGGCCAGAAGAGGGCACCAGACCTCATTACAGATGGTTGTGTACCACCATGTGGTTGCTGGGAATTGAACTCAGGACCTTTGGAAGAGCAGGCAATGCTCTTAATCTCTGAGCCATCTCTCCAGCCCCCATAGAGGTTTTCTGTGAGTTCCTTAACCAGGCTCTACTCTTCTGTGCCTCTCTCTCAACCCACAGCTCCCTCGTGGTAATGTCTCTACACCCCTCACACCTCCCTTCTGAGAGGTGATGTCACATGGTCCCAGCAGAAGAACGCTGTTTGATAAAAGGACTTTTTCTTTAAATCAGAGTAATATCTTGCTATGTAGTTGTTTGTTCTTTAAAAATGTTTTGAGGCACTAGAGAGGTGGCTCGGTGGTCTTCGTTGCCAGCATCCACATGGTGGCTCACAAACACCTGCTACTCCAAGCATGAACACAGTGCACACACATGCATGCAGGCAAGGCCCTCATATGCATACAATACATTTAAAGACAGTATTTTGAAATTTGGAGTTGTGTTTTTTACTAAACTCCATAGTAAATTCAGTCTACAGTAACTGAATTCATACCAAATGTTTTTAATTGATATGAATTTAATTTTGTCATTTTCCTTTAAGGTAAGTATTATGTATACTTGCCTATAAAATGTACTAAAAGTTTTTTGAAATCATAAAGAGAACTTTTCACACCCAGTTTCATGGCAACAGAGGAGAAATGTCACTTTTTACTCTGCACAGCTCATAATTTGATATTTTTAAGTGGAAGAAAAAAGTAGGAACTGTATGAGCAGATCCATTCCGTCAGAAGGCTAGAGCCCTTTCTGTCTGTGTCCTGACGTCACACAGCCCCCATGCCCCTACCCCCAGAAACCACTGTATTGGAGAGACCTGGATATGACTCCAAAACGGACCACAGCTGAACAAGAATCCTCCTTGTATGTCTTCCATACCCAAGCGTGGTCATTGATGTTGACCTGGGCTGTAAAGGGGTTGTTCGTTTTGTGGCATCAGTAAGAAAGACCAGATCTGGGTGGCTTAGCCTCGAATACTGAACTTGCCCAAACACGGTGGAACATTTAATAACAGGCATCATAGCATAGTTATGGAGGTCTCTTGGTCTCTTCCGGGTGAGCCGCTCATGCTGCCGACAGGCATTGGGGTGTGAGCACTTGGCTTCTGTACTTATGCTTTTGTTTTCTTCCTTAGCTTTTGGGGGCGAGAAGTGGAAAACAAATGTTCTCCTGACGTCGTTCCTCTGTCCCGGGTGAGTGACGTTTTCCGTGACCCTTGATGGTCTCTCTTCCCCCAACCTTTTCAGTCCCTTAGGTCTCTAAGTCCAGTGTCTAAGAAAGCATTTAAGTTTTGAAAATGGATAGCATCAATATTTAGTGAACTTGTGCTAAGTGACATGTATCTTTTATACAAAAATTACATGTAGATAATAGAAACGCTTGCTTTCTTGTAAGTTTTTGTAGTGTCTGAGGGAGAATAGGCTAGCCAGCACCTCCCTTGACCACATCTTTCTGTCTCGGTCTACAGCAGTTGCTCTGACACGTTGCCATATAGTGTTGATCACAGGGTGGGCTTCTCCCTGAAGGGTGCCCAGACAAGCCAGTGTGTGGTTTTCATCAGATGTATTCCGATAGTTGGTATATTCCATTATAGAGAATGGTGTGTCCCAAAACTTAATAAACACAGCAAATCTAACAGCCTTGACTTTCTTGAGAGGTGCTTCTGTTCTCATCTAGTATCCTCCATGATCTGCACATTTCTGGTGGACAGGAACTGGCCACCGGACATGCAGAAGCAATGAAGAGCACACACGGTGGTGGCCAGCAGACAGGGCTGTTTGGCTGGCAGGCCAGGAACAAGCGTGATGATAGCTGGTATCTTCGTAGACCAGCACTGGAAGCAGACACTCCCACACGCATGTCTGTGTTCTGGGCCAGTCTGCATGTTTCACACTTGTCATGGTTGCTTGTGACTGTCACCAAGTCAGACATCTGCTGCTCCCTCTCCTGTGTCCTAGGAGTGCACCCAGCTCTTCCCTGATACGTTGCTTGTGACTGTCACCAAGTCAGACATCTGCTGCTCCCTCTCCTGTGTCCTAGGAGTGCACCCAGCTCTTCCCTGATACTGCGTGCTCTTTTTAGAAGACTGGATCTTGCTAGGCGATGGTGCACATCTTTAATCCCAGCCCTTAGGAGGCAGAGGCAGGCTGATCTCTGAGTTCAAAGCCAGCCTGGTCTACACAAAGAAACACTGTCTCAAAAAAACTAAGGAGGTGGGGAGAGACATGCTCTTTCTGAACCACTGCCCAGAGCTCTTTTTCTGTGCTCCATCCCTGGTGTGGAAAAATACTGTAAAGTATGTATTTTATGACTAACAGCCTTGTTCTAAAAAATAAACTTGGAAGTTTTGAGCAGTGGCAGTACCATAGGCAGTGCTGTCTGTTCAAGGATCAATTATTGCTAATTGAGAACTGGGCTCAGAAAGCCTTGGTGCAAGTATAACGGCACACGCTTATGTTTAAAGTCAGTAAAAGCACAAGGGGAAGCATGGTGTTTAGTGACGAATTGGTGACTGGAGTATGAAATAATGCACAAGTACTTTGCAGAAAACATGTAGTCCAAATGAAAAATGAGCAGGGGGCCTAGCCGGCCAGCGCAGAAGTGACCCAGGGCCAGCCAGCGCAGGAGTGACCCAGGGCCAGCGCAGAAGTGACATCAGGGCCAGCCAGCGCAGAAGTGACCCCAGGGCCAGCCAGTGCAGGAGTGACGTCAGAGCCAGTGCAGAAGTGACGGCAGGGCCAGTGCAGAAGTGACCCCAGGGCCAGATGTGCACTGCAGTCGTTCTTAGAAATTCAAGTTCCCACAGTTCCAACTGTGATGAAATCAGCTGCTGGTTGGAGTTTAAATTGGTCAAAGCTGCTGAAAAAAGAATTTTGCAGTTTGTAGTAAAGTTTTAAATTCTTTGAACCCCATGACTCAGAAATTCTACTGTTTTTAATCTCTATCCCAAGTCACTAATGTTGTAACTTAAATCACAGGTTACTGTCCCTTCATTTTGTTTCTGTTTGTCTTTCAGGATTGTGTTTGCTGACTTCTTTATCATGAACCTGATCCTCTGGGGAGAAGGCTCTTCAGCCGCCATTCCTTTTGGCACCCTGGTTGCCATCTTGGCCCTTTGGTTCTGCATATCTGTGCCTTTGACGTTTATCGGTGCATACTTTGGCTTTAAGAAGAATGTAAGTTTAACTTTGAGAAGAATGTAACTTAAGTGGTTTCAGCTGAGGAAACTTCTGTCTTAAAAGATACCATGAAAATGTCACAGGGTGTAAACTTACCCTTAAGATCGAGGCTTCACAAGTTCATAATGGTGTTGGGAATGTTGGGTCTTTAAAGACAGGTTCTCTGTAGCAAGCCTGAGTTTTCCATTTCTTCCTCCTAATGCCTAGAGTACAGGCGTGCACCACCACACCTGGGCATAAGGTTTCCTTGGTTTCTTTTGTTTGCAGTAGTTCCCCTTACGTTCTTAAATCACTGAATGGGGGTGGTGGTTGTAATAAGGTTATTTTATTTTAGCCCACTTCCCATATATAAAATAAATAATGAAATTTTAGACTGATTTCTTTCAGTAAGTACATAATTAAAATGAAAATCCAGGGTTTGCCTTACTAATGCCATATTGTCTTCTCTTATTTCTTACTTTGAGTAAAGCCATTGGTCAGTAGATAACCCACTATAAAGAGCTTTGGCCTGTTCAGAAGTCAGACCTTATACCTGGCAATGTCTAATTCATTGCTTCTAATTACATACTTCCATTTGATGACTTAAATGGACTCAAGTAGTATTAATATGGAAACTAAGAAGAAAGAAAAGATTGTGCAGAGAGTATTTTAATAGCTACTTAATTATAAATCTTTTTTCCTCCTGCAGGCCATTGAACACCCGGTTCGAACCAATCAGATTCCTCGTCAGATTCCTGAACAGTCATTCTACACCAAGCCCTTGCCTGGTATCATCATGGGGGGGATTCTGCCCTTCGGCTGCATCTTTATACAGCTCTTCTTCATTCTGAATAGCATTTGGTAAGCTGAGGACAAAGTCCCCTCCTCATCGCCATTGCTGTGAGGACTGCTGTGTTGTTAGAGATGTAAACAGCAGAGGGTAGAGCAGTGATGGCAGCTCACACTGATGTAAGGCTGATTCTGTCAGGATTCTGTCCTCATTTTCCAGAGAAGAAGATGAAGCTTAGGAGGTTGAGTGATTGTATCGGCCACTCTGTGGCAGAAGCTCAGCCCAGGTCCTTCCGTGTTCTTAAGTAATTGTACTGCTCAGAGAAAAGCAGCCAAGAGCTCATGGGAAGAGGCTGGGGGTGGAAAGGAGTCTGATTTCCTTGACCTGGAATTCTATGCATCACCCAGATCCTGCATTCCCTGTTTCTTGTTCCCATGGGAGTCTTTTTGGAAGTAGTGCTTCTCTATGTATCCCTGACTGGCCTGGAACCTGCTCTGCAGACCAGGCTGGGCTTGAACTCACCGAGATCGTCTGCCTCTGCCTCCCAGATGGTGAGATTAAAGGTATATGCCCCACGCCATGGAAACTTATTTTGTAAGCCTCTCTATTGCAGTGTGTTTGAGTGGGGGTAGTGTGTTGTGATCACCTTTATCATATGACATTGCAAGTGTGCCAAGATCTGAGGTAGCATGAAAGTGGAATAAACTGGAGCTTTGTAAATGGTTAGAATAACTTTCCAAATTCTAAAACCTTATGTGCTAATGTGGTTTGGTTTTTTTTTTCCTAGTTTGACTGTCTTTTCATTATGTTTTTCTCAAACACTTCTGACTCACACAGGCTTGACACATTTTCCTGAATAGTGGTTTCAGGGTCTGCCTGAACAGGAGGCTAAAATCTGATGGCATCACTACCATATCCTTCCTTGTCAAACCCTCTCCATCATCAAACCTGTGCAGAATTATTTTAATTTGTTGAGAAGAAAAGAAAACCTTCCTAGTTCAAAACAGAATGAACAATGTCATTTCTTGTGTCAAAATATTTATATCATGTGTCCTGACATGTTTGATTGCAGGTCACATCAGATGTATTACATGTTTGGCTTCCTGTTTCTGGTGTTTATCATTTTGGTTATTACATGTTCTGAAGCAACTATACTTCTTTGCTATTTCCACCTGTGTGCAGAGGTACGTGTTAGCAGTATTCAATGTTAATTTGTAGGCAGTATTATAACTTTGGCATATTTCAACTTGAATATTATTGAGATAATTTTTCTACATTCATGTTTATTATCAAAGAAATTGACCTCTCCTCACAAATCAAAAGAAGGCTTCTTTAGGATTGAATCAAGGTCATATTTTTCTTCATTGTATTTATTTAAAGGTTATTAGTAGAAATTCTGGATGGTTAATTTCCCAAGAATATTATAGTATACTGAATTTGACTTTTATGACTATCTGACTTAAAAATTAATATTCTTATAGATGTTTCTGGGTTCTAAAAATTAGTAAAAATAAGTAGTTGGGGCCTGGAGAGATGGCTCAGTGGAAAGAGCACTTGCTCTTGCAGAGGACTGGGTTGAGTTCCTAGCACCCACATCAGGTGACTTAAAAACCAACTACCTGTAACTCCAGTTCTAAGGGTGCAATGCCCTCTTCTGACCTCCTCAGGCACCTGCACGCAGGAGGTGCACACTTAGGCACAACGTATACATTTATAATAAGTATTTCTAAGCTGGGCAATGGTGGTGCATGCCTTTACTTTCTAGAAGCAGAGCCAGGTGGATCTCTGAGTTCAAAGCCAGCCTGTTCTACAAAGCGAGTTCCAAGATAGCCAGAGCTGATACATAGAGAAACGCTGTCTGGAAAAACCATTTTGTTTTTCTTAAAAAGATAAGTAGTTGAGTGACAGTGTTCATTGAAAAGTTTCAATAATTACCTTGTAACGAGTTGTAATTGGTAGCAACACCACAATGATAGCATCTTTGTCTCCGAGCCTTTGAACATTGCAAGATGATGTTGTCTACAATTCATGCTCAAGAGCCCAGTGTTTGAGTTACTGATAGTCTGCCCCTCGTTTTACTGTTGTGTGAGGGGCTGCAGTTGCCCACATTCATCATTAGATCCACTCTTTCCGTGTTACTTTCTATACAGATAAAATTGGTTAAACTGAGTTTTTCGTTATGTTTTTATTTGTCCATTTAAGTTTAATTCATGTTTTGAAAGTTCAAAAAAATGACTGGCACTTAACATATTTTGTGCAACTCTCTCCTCTTGTCTGATTCTAAAATATTTTTATTCTTTCTACACACAGAAACTCCATAAGCATTGACTATTTATCCATTTCCTCCTTCCACTGGTCTGCTTTCTGTCTCTGAAGGAGAACACTGTCTGACTTGTCTTCGTAATCCCAAAGCTCAGAGGTTGAGGCAGGTGGAGCTTTGAGTTCCAGGACAGCCAGGAACTCCTGTCCAGAAAAATCCTGTCCTCCCCCCCAAAAAAATAAAGACACAGGCTGGGCGGTGGTGGCTCACACCTTTAATCCCAGGGAGGCAAAGGCGGGCAGATCTCTGTGAGTTCAAGGCCAGGCTGGTCTACAGAGCTAGTTCCAGGACAGACTATAGCTACTGAGAAACCCTGTCTCGAAAAACCAAATAAGCAGAAAAGATTCTGGAGCCAAAGAGATGGCTCAGCCAGATAAAGCATCTGACTTGAGTCCCTGAAACACAAGTAAAGGTAGAAAAAGAAAACCCAATCCACAGGGTTGTCCTCTGATGTGTCCATGTCCTATGCATGTGCTCTAGGCCCACACACCATGCATGCACAAGAAATTCTTTGTAAGGGTTCTGCTCCAGCGTATTTTAGTGCTGTATTCCTTCTGCGACTGAATAATATGCACCTGATATGTGACATCAGCGTAAACATTCGTCCACCCGCAGGCCTGTGTTCTCCACAGTTTGAGTGCTGTAAACAATGCTGCTGTAAACACCTACCAAGAGTATTTAAATGTTTTAGTTTTGGGGTGTTTTTTTGGATTGCATTGCCATGTGATGATTCTTTGCTTCAAGTCCTGGAGACTGCAGTTTGTTTCCAGCAGCCACATATGGTTTCCAGTCTCCTAATTCTTCCTCAGCTCTACTGTCTGTGCCTCCTGGGCTCCGTGGCACAGTCATGTAGTGGGGGTATGCAGTGCTCTCTGAGCCCGGATCTTTAACCTCCTGGTAGGGTCTGCATTGATCCAGACCCTATTTTCCTATTCTCCCTATACTGTGGAGAATATGATCATCTTAAGTTTTAAATTTTCCAGCTTAAACAAGCATGTATTTAACATTTATTTAAATTTTCTGTCATTTATGTTGTGACATTTTATACTTTTTGGCATATAAATGTTTCAAATCCTTTTTGAAAGGTATTTCTAGTATTTTTGTGTTCTTTCTAAGTCCGTTGTTAGCGTATAAAAACTTATCTGCTGAGTGGAGCTCGGTGACAGAATTAGCCTGGTATGTGCAAGCCTGTGGCCTTGGTTGTCAGCACCACGCAGGTGTGCATCCTTGCCCTTGCTGGCTTTATTGGAGGTGTTAGCGCTCTGGAACATGGATGGATTCTTCGGTTAGCCATAGTCAAGTTTTGTTTAGGTGTGCTTTTGTCCTGATGTTGTTTTCCTTATTTTGTTTGTGGTCGTTTTGGTTTTTGCTTTTTTTCCTTTTTGACATCGTCTCACTGTAACTCGTGTGGCCTGGATGGACCTGCAGACGGGCTAGTGTCAGCCTCCTGAATGTAGACATGTGCCCAATTGTAGCAGGGGTTGCAAAGATTTCTTTTTCTAAAAAAAGATGCTGTGCTGTGCTAGAGACATTTTATGTGAAGTGAGAATAGCTGTCTTAGCCACCTGCCTTGCTGGGATTATGTGTGTCATAATTGGAAATCAATGTCAACCAGACTTAATAGGAAATTGCTCTTGTATAGCGTTGACTGAGCTATGATAAAATGAATATTAATTTTGAACTGTCAAAAGATTTTTGCACATTGCTTTTCCTTCATAATCATAAACTTTAAAATATAATCTGGTCCTTTGTTATTCATAAGCAGTTGGATATTTTCTCATACATTTTTAAGTAGCTATACAGCAAGTAAGAGTGTGGTAGAGAGTACACAGAGTGCAGTCAGCCAGCAACTGTAACTGAGGCAGAAGTTAGGTTAGGGCTTCCAGTGAACGCTGTTACTTTGTGACTTAGTAGCCCCGTGTTGTCCAGTATTAGGAAGTAATTGTTCTTTTCTCCCCTCTCCACCCAGGATTATCACTGGCAGTGGCGCTCCTTCCTCACCAGTGGCTTCACTGCGGTCTATTTCTTAATTTATGCCATACACTACTTCTTCTCGAAACTGCAGATCACCGGGACAGCAAGCACCATCCTCTACTTCGGTTACACTATGATCATGGTGCTGATCTTCTTTCTCTTTACAGGTAAGACACAAACGATGCTTTTAATATGGTTTAGTGGATTTATCTCTCCTTTATGAATGTTTCTGCTACCCACTGACCCGTCCCCAGATCAGCATCATTTGGCACACCTGCTCGTAGTTGCAGCTCTGAAAGGTGAAAATGCAAAACTGGAAGCAGGGACACACACGGTGCAGGCTGGGCTTCGTTGTGCGTCTTGGCGCCGTGCGACAGATTTAGTCCCAGAGCCCGTTGTGTTTGAATGAGTGGGGCTGCTTGTGCTCTAAACTGTGTTTGTAGGAAGGGGGTCTATTCGAGGCTGGGGAGGGGGGGTCACTTTACTTAAAGCCCATCGTTTGTACAGCATATTAGTGAAGTAGATGTGCTTGTTTGTCTAACGTGCTATAATTCAAACATATACTCACACAATATGTTGAGAAATATTGGTAAGAAAACAAAAGCCTTTGTTTTCCATGATGAAAGAGTCGCATTTGTGTAAGAACAGGAAACTGTTGCCTATGTTGGAGATGCAGCAGCTGGTAATGAGCTGTAGCTGGTGTTCCAGGCCATGCTCATTGGTGCTGTGCTTGTGGCTGTGGTGCACGGTGCTACGGCACAACAGCTCAGTTTTGTTATGTATTTGCTCATTATACATTTGGAAACCTTTTACTGTTAGCAGATTTTTCCTAGCCTGCACTGAATTGCATGGTCACACAGAGCAGTGATTCTCAGCCTCACTAACGCCGCAACCCCTTAATGCAGTCTCCTGTGCTGTGCTGACCCCGGCCAGAGGGTTACTGTGTTGCTACTTCGTAACTCTAATTTTCCTACTGTTAGGAGTCAGAATGTAAATATCTGATGTGTGACCCCCAAAGGGGTTGAAAACCACTGCCATATAGCCACAGCACACAGTTTAAGGAGCTTTTGTTGTAGCTGGTGAGATGGCTCAGGGGATAGAAGCACTTGCCACTCAAGCCTGAGTGATCCTCAGAACCAGTGGTGGAAGGAGAAAAGTATTCCCAAAAGTTGGCTTCTGGTCTCCACACCAAACCCAGACAGTATACAGTCATAATAAAGTAACTTGAAAAACTTTGACTTAAAAGAATATCACAGGAAATAGATTTGATTTTGGCCAGATTTCCAACAAGATTCCTTTGAGCTTTATATTTGTTATACTGAAAGAATATGTCCATGTAGCTCAAATTCTTCAGGTTTTAGGCTGATGAAGGCACGTGTTGTTATGTAACAGTGTGATTGATGCAGGCGTCTCCTGTGGTCAGGAAGTGGATTTGGAGTGGGATGGTGGTGCAGGCCTATACTCCTGTCTACTCAAGAGTCCAAGACCCAACTGGATGACTTAGTGATACCCTGTGTCAAAGAAAAAAGGGTGTGTGTGTGGCTGAGGATATGACTGAGTGATCGAGTGTGCCCGCTCTCTGAGAGGCTGTGGGCTGTTCAACCCCACTTGCAACAACAACAAAAAGCACAGTTACCTTTCACCGTGCCCAGCGTTCAGTGTGTGAGCCGAGTGCTGCGCAGAGCCCTCTGCCTGTCAGCTGCTGGAACGTCTTTGTTCTTACCCTGCTGACGTCACTTGCATATGGTGCAGAAGCTCTAGATTATTTTACTGCAGCTCACTGACTGCTGTTAATTCCTAGCAGCTACACTTAGAAAACATCCCATCACCGGGTGGTGGTGGTCATACACATTGTATCCCAGAATTCGGGAGGCAGAAGCAAGGTGGAGCTCTGTAAGTTTGAGGCCTACCTGGTCTACAGAGCGAGTTACAGGACAGCCAGACAAACCTTGTCTCTGGGGAAAAATCCTATCTTATTCTGTGACTCTGGTAAAAATGGTAGCAGTTTCTGTTACTAGCAGTGATAAAAATATTCTTAAATGGAAATCATGGTATGATATGCTTTTCACTTTTTAATTCATTGATATATATAGAAAGGAAAATAGCTGGACTTCTGGTAGTCATGCGTACCTTTAATCCCAGCACTCAGGTGGCAGAGGCAGACAGATCTCTTAATTCAAGGACCACCAGAGGTACACAGAACCTCGTTTCCCACCTCCACCTCCCCAAAAAAGGAATAATGTATGTTATGGAAAACTTAGATAATTTTACAATATAAGAAATTCTACATGTTTTTGTAAGGAATTAAAGTGATTTCATGTTCCTCAGAAGGAAAGCTCATGGGGCTGTGTTGTATTTTTGGCCATCAAAACTGAAAAGTTTTGTTCTTTTTAGAGGACCCAGTCACCTTACATCTGCTTTTTTGGTCTAAACTAATGAACTTCTTTTGAAAGGGACTTAATTTTGTTTTGTTTTTCTTTTCTAGGAACAATTGGCTTCTTTGCATGCTTTTGGTTTGTCACCAAAATATACAGTGTGGTGAAAGTTGACTGAAGAAGCCCAGTGTGTCCAGTTCAAACAGAAATAAACTAAGTTTTCATCAGCAGAGACCAGTTTTGTGACTCCCTTGAGTTCTCTCAGACTTGTTGGCCTAGTAATCCTTCCGACACAGCACTGCTAAGTCCACCTCCCCCCATGCCCCTGTGCCCACATGATGTACTCAACACTAAAGCATTCGTATTGTGATTGGGTTGTTCTCAATGAGGAGCAGATTTAAATATTATGTGCATTTGTAAATATGATAGCTATAAACTTTTCAATACTTCTAATGGCAGATTAGAGGAGGCCATAATACTGATGAGACTGGACAGTTTGCTGTTGTAAATAGGATTTTCTAGGCTCGGTAGGTGGAAAGAATTATTTTTCTTTGAAGGAAATAACTTTTTATCATGGTAATTTTGAAGGATGATTCCTATGACATGTTCATTGGGGGGAATGTGGCTTTAAAAAAATCTTGTATTGGTTGTAATTGTCATATCTTCTTACTCTTCTGTGTTGACTTCATTATTCCCATGGTATTGGCCTTTTAAACTATGTGCCTCTGAGTCTTCGAATTTATAAATTTGTTATCTTAATAAATATTGTAAAAATGTCTTCATTGCATTATTCCCTATTGCATATTTCAGAAGATTCTGTGAACATGAATCTCTTGACCACAGGTGAAATTTTAGCCTCTTGGGTTTTGTCAGATCTGAATTTCCACTCTAAAAGAATGATACAAATTATAGTCATGCCAGATAAACAACACATTTAGTAGAATATAATGCGGGCCTTATATTGTTACTATTAATAATTATATTCTTGACCTAGGTCCAAAGTGTAGTGATTCTTTTTTTAAGTCATCAGGTGTAATGGCACACCTCCATAATGTCTGTAGTGGAGGTGAAGGGTGATGTTGGAGGGCAGCCTGGACTTCCTTGCTCACAGTGTGGGTTAGGCTCTGTGTTCTGCACATTTGCAGTAGTTAGGACGCCTTTGTCCCCATGATCGCAGTGGTTTAATTTAAATTTCACAAATAATTCTTGTCCTATGCTTAGGAAATCACTAATACTTTCTTAGACACATCTGGCAAGTGTGAATCTGTTTATACAGAAATCTGAAGTGGTTTCAAATATGAATCTGTGTCCGTGAATGCCTTCTGTATTGAGGGCTTCACTGCTGGCTGCTTATGAGGACACATCAAACACCAGCTTTAAACCTAAACAAAGATTCCTAACTGTCACTCAGTTGCCAGGCCTTCCTGCAGAGATGTTACACACCAGCTAGACCAGGTGCACACTTGAATCCCAGCCTGGGAAGGTGAGGCTAGCCTGCGGTACTGGTCTTTCATTTTGCTGCAGCGAACAATCAGATATCAGCACAGTTGACTGGATGTTTTAGTCTGTCCTTAGTGTTCTGTATAAACCAGCCACATTTCACACACACTCTGAAGGAGAGAAGTGACTTTCGGGCCTAGTAACCCCTGTCTAAAGTGCTTGTTCCAGATTTAAAAAATGTTTGCATTACCTTTATCCAGTTGACACTCCTTAGTCTCAGAGTCCGAAATCCAAAGCTATTATCAGTGTTGTGAAAGTTTGAAACTGTGAGTTGGGTGTAGGCAAAGGCTGCTCATTCATTTCCCAGCCACCCAGACCTGAAATAATCACACACAAACTATATATTTTTAAAGATTTATTTATTATGTACACAGTGTTCAGCCTCCATGCCTGCAGGCCAGAAGCGGACACCAGATCTTATTACAGATGGTTGTGAGCCACCATGTGGTTGCTGGGAATTGAACTCAGGACCTCTGGAAGAGCAGTCAGTGCTCTTAACCTTTGAGCCATCTCTCCAGCCCCAGAAACTATATTATTTAAAACACTTCTTGGCCAGTAGCTTAAGCGTATTAGCTACCTCTTATATGCTAAATTAACCCATCTCTATTAATCTGCATCACCATGAGGTCATGGCCTACCGGCAGGGTTCCACCCAACATCCCTCCTGCAATGGCTACATGGCATCTCACTCCATTTTCTTTCTTCCTCTATCTGCTTGGAATTCCTGCCTTGTTCTAGTCTGCCAAGCCACTGACCAAAACAGCTTTATTCATTAACCAATAAAAGCAACACATATACAGAAGGACTTCCCACACCATTTCCCCTTTTCTGTTCAAATAAAAAGGAAGGTTTTAACTTTAACATAGTAAAATTACATATAGCAAAACAAGTATCAAGTAAGAATTTCAGTTACAATATTTACATCTACTTTACCTTTTATCATAAGTAAGGAAAACTATAATCATAACTATTCTTCAACACCATCAAAAACCCCAGAAGGATATAATATTACCTAATTTAACAGGAAGTACATTGTAAGCAACTTCCAAAACTTTAGAATTGACAGAGACATCTCATTGCCTGGACAGTCCCCCAGAGTTCTTCTGTAATGTAGCATCTATTTTCAACCTGCAGGCCCATAGTATCCAGCAGACTTTTCCATGGGGCAGGAAATTTGAAGATCTGTTCTGCCTCGTAATGGCAAAGTTCATCAGTTGCTTTCTTCTGTGTCCTGCAGAATGTCTAGCAGACTCGTGAAGCAAGAACCTTGAAGGATGGTCTCACCTTTAGGCAAGTTCAGCAGTCATTTTTCTATGTGTCCTGCATGTCTAGTTCATACAGCATAACATCAAGCAGTCCAGGCAAGATTAGTTTCTTGCCCAAATGGTTAACAAACTCCCTAAGGAGCCTCTTTGATGCTCATCATCCCCTTGAAGTAGATCAGTGCTGCCAGGAGCAGATGTGTCTTACTGTCATGAAAAATCCTAAGTTCTTAAAACATTTTAAATGACATATTTTGTAGGTCTTTGAAAGGTTTGAAGATTAAAATATATCTAAATATCTAGAAAACTTAACATGACTATAAGCTTGACTATTATAGATGACTATAAATTAACCTGTATTATACATTACATTTTTAAGTGAGCTGCACAAACACAATACCTTAATCAAGAGCAGAAATATACATATAACAAAATTGACCTTTAATTTGTATCAATAAACCAAGATCTGTACCAATGCAAAGTATCTCTATAGCATGTCCCCTTTTAAGTGTAAACAAACATAAGCAATCATTTAGGGAATTTGGACATAGATCTCTCCAAACTGCTTCCTGCTTTTTGTTGGGCAAGTAATTTTGGAGGGTTCACAGAGACCTTTAGGGTGGTCTTGTTCATCAAACCACATTAGTCTGGAAGGAATCCACAGGTTCTCATCCTCTGTGGAAACAAAAGCAGAACCTCTTTTCCAAAGCAACATATCCTTAGACCCAAATTTTGAAATCAAGATACTTTAAAATATATATGTTGGATTAGCTAGCAGCTTCTCTCTGTGCTTTGCTCATTCACAGTCAGAAATTTAAGGAAAACACAATAATACACATAATCCAGACCGACATGGCCTAGCCCTGCTCGTGTCCTGGTGGAGGATTGCTGTACAGCAGACTGTCTGCCCAGTGAAGGCCGAAGTTCTTCCCTAGTCCATGTCTGTTCTCACCAGTACCTTTGATTCCATTTCACCCTCTTAACCATTCCATCCACCTCCAGCTGAAGGATCCTCACGGCCCGCAACCTCAGTTTACATCTACGTGGCCCTCAGCCCTCCAGACCTGCCTCATCCAACAGAGGGCTTCAGGGCACTAGGACACCTCTCTCCACCTCCAGCCCCCCCCCCCCGTCTGTATCTGCCTCACCGGGGCCTGCGTGCACCTCCTAAGACCTCTGCAGCCAGCTGGTTCATCACGCGATCACGCGCTCGTCCTGTGACACCTGTGACAGAATGGGCTTCAAGCACACACACCCTGTGCAGCGCTGACCTCTGACGCCCCAGCCACACCAAACTACGTGTGCTCAGGAGCCCTTCGGTTTAGGAAATTAGAAAAAGCCTTCACCATAGCGTAGTGAAACCTAGTGTTAACATTCTAAAGCACACAGGTGTATTTATGGGCTTAGGCTGCCTTTCAGCCTCAGTCATGAGGATTTGTTCTGCTGCATTCGGGTTGGCGACCAGAAGAGAACCTAATAGCATTTCACACACATCTGCCTCAAAGTTCCATGTGCCATGAATCCCATGGTATCCAAAGCACCCAGTGCTGCTGGCCTGATCCCAGCTTCTCAGGAGGTGGACGAGAGGGTGGAAAAGCTGAAGACCCTCCTGGGCTACTGATGCCCAAAGCAGCCTGAGTAACTTAACTTAGTAAGGCTGGCCTCAAAATTAAAGGTAAAAAGGAAGCCTCCAGGTAGAACTCGGGGAGAGAACTCTGCGTGTGATGCTGCCCCAGGCTTAATTTTTTTTTTAATTTAAATTTTTTTTAAGATTATGTGCATTGGTGTTTTGCCTGCATGTATATCTGTGTGAGGCTGTTGGATCCTCTGGAACTAGGGTTACAGACAGTTGTGAGTTGCCATGTGGACGCTGGGAATTGAACCTCTGTCCCCTGGAAGAGCAGCCACGGCTCTCTTAACCACTGAGCGATCTCTCCAACCCCCCAGGCTCAATTTCTAATGCCTTTCCTCAAAAGTCTTATTCTCAGATGTGAAAATAAACCAGCAACAGCTTTAATTACAGGTCTTTCTTGTCTGGAGGTATTGGTTGGATACGTCTGCCGTAACAGGACATCAGGGACTGGATGTTAGATGACAGAGTGACCTTAAGCAGCAGAGATGTTTCCCTCAGAGCTGGGAAGGTGTCAGTGAGCTAGATTCTCTCAAGATCAGACAGGATCGGGTGGATTCAGGGTGTGCGTCTGTAGATGCCTTGGTTCTTCATGAGGCCCCTCTTGGTGTGATCACTTTTCTGTTTCTTTCCAATGCTGAGGAATCACACCTAGGGCCTCCAGCTTAGTAAACAAGTGCCCTTCCACCCTCTAACTCCTGAGGATAGCATTGACATTTTCTGTTAATGTACATCCCTGGTGTGCCTGTCGAGATTCCCTCTTAGAAAGACTCCGTTCTGACTAGATTAGGGCCTGTGTGAAGTAGCTTGACCTTCATTATCTCCTTACAAGCTGTACCTCAAAATATCCTCACAGTTGCATCATGGGATGCAATGCTGTAGTGTAGACAGTTCGGACAGCCTGTTTTTCCAGCCCATCACAATACACGTCATTTCTATGGTGCTACATCTAGGGAACAATGTACAAATTCTCTCTTTTGTACTTGTATTTATTCTGGGCAGGGAACCTCTGTGCCACAGTACCAGTGAGGTCAGAGGACAGACCTCCTTGGGAAGCAGGTTCTCCTTCCAGCCGTGTGGATCCTGGAGACTGAACTGGAGTTGGCGTGGGTTGTGAGCCACCGGTCATTCAGATCACCCAACTTGGCAGCACACGTCTTGACCCCTCTCTGTGGGTTTTGGTTTGGATTGGTTTGATGTTGTTGTTTGGTTTGGTTTGGTCAACACTCAGGTTAAAACTGTTCACTGAATCAGGTGTCCCAGCAGACCCACCTTTTGCTCACGCCCCAGGGACATTACCTGACTACTACTTGTAGAGACTGTTACGGAGACAAGGTGGGCTCTCCTCTGACCAGGTTTTCATACCTAGTAGCAAACAAACAAGGCAGTGGGGTAGCCACAATGTATCCATAGCCAGACTGCTCTTTTGGTTTTCTCACACACGTGGGAGGGTTGGGAGTGAAGGGGGAGTGCTGTTGTTTCTCCGAGAAGTCCTGCTTCTGACTTAACCAACATTGATCAGGAAGGAGAAAGCAGCACGAGGCTGGGGAGATAGATGGCTCAGTGGTAAACGGCTTTCTCTGCGCATGAAGACTTGAGTTTGTATCCCTAGCACTGGCATAGGCTGGCCCTGCTTGCCTGTATCCCTAAGGCTAGGAGGACAGAATAGAGGCAAGAGAATCCCGGGGAGCTCTCTGGCCAGACGGGCTGTTTGGTTGATGAGCTCCAGAGCTCCAGGCATAGGGAGTGACCTTGTCTCAAAAAAATTAAGTAGAGCTGGGAGGTGGTGGCACACACCTTTAATCCCAGCACTTGGGAGGCAGAGGCAGGCGGATCTCTGTGAGTTCAAGACCAGCCTGGTCTACAAGAGCTAGTTCCAGGACAGGCTCCAAAACCACAGAGAAACACTGTCTCGAAAAAAGCAAAAAAAAAAAAAAAAAAATTAAGTAGAGGCACCAGGAAGATGGCTCGACAGTTATGTGCCCTTGCAGAGAAGCTGGGTTCCGTTCCCAGCATTCCACATAGTGTCTCACAACCGTTTCTGTTTCTAACTGTCCTTCCAGGGAAGCTAATACCTGCCCTCTTCTGAACTCTGCAGGTGCCGGTCATGCCTGTAATGATCACCTCAAATTAACCTGTAAACCCCACTTGCCCAAGGACCAGATAACTTTCTGGGATGCTGGGAGTTGTAGTTCTTGAAAACAAAGCCTCCTGGGAATGTATGTATGGATTTTGTCTTTATAGCCTGGACAACATGTGTCTCAGGGTCAATCTGGGGTAGCTCTAGGAGTGGTCCTGACCAACGTCCATTTTGATCAGTGTAAAATATTTTCATAAACCTTGCATTAATTTGGCCCAAGGTCACAGTAGAACTGGTTTTTCTCTGGCGAATCTCAGGACTAACAATCCTACCCATAAAAAATATTTTTTAAAAAACAAGGTTGAGAACATCAGAGGGTGCCTGATGTCTGGCCTCTGGCACACACCACACAAAAATAACTCAGAAGGAGTCTACTTTTTTATTTATTTATGGGGGAGGGTTGCATGTGTGTCCAGGTAAGAGGGCTTGGTGCTGGGCACCGTCGGCCTGTTGCTGCAGCTAGACAGCCTTTTTGATTCATTGTTACTATTCTTGTTGTTTGTTTGTTTTTTAGAAAGGGTCTCTCTATGCAGCCCTGGTTTTGCTAGAACTCACTGCCTACACCGAGCGAGCAGACCCAGCGAGCGGACCTCATACTCTCAGATCCCCCTGCCCCTGCTTCCTGAGTGCTGGGATGAAAGGCGTGCCGCCACACCCAGCTACATCATTGTTTAAAATAATGAACCTTGGTTATAGGTTTGGAAATGTTTTTATAAACCCTCATTGTAAAGATCTTTTCCCGTGGAATTCTGTGGTAGGTGCCCCCTGCAACCACCACCACTACCACCCGTGAAGGTATGAGTAAGCTCTTTGGGCTCTCTGATTTGCCCATTTCCGTTGCTATGGCAGCGTGCACACAGGGGGTAACCGCTTGCATTCTGAATTGAAAATACATGCCTCCGAATCTTTTCATGTCCCTTCAAAATTTTCTTAGCTATGCTATTTTAAAGCTCTCGGTTTAGTCTAATAACGTAAACAATATCAGTGAGTGGAACAGACTTGACAAGGAGTTAACGAAGCTCAGCTCCTGCGTTTTAGGTTTTGTGCAACGCAAGGGTTTTAATTAAAGGATCCCCCAGAGTGTGCTGTTTAGGGAATGGGGCGATTTCAAGGAAGGTGAGCACAGACAGTGATACTTGGAAGGTGCCCCATGTGGACACAGGTGCCACCCAGGGGCAGTCACGTGACTTGAAGGTTGTCCATCCATGGCTATGCTGTCACGCCTTACAGTGTCCAGACATCTTTACAGACAGGGTTGAAAACTACAGAACACCAGTCACCACAATGCATCACAGATCCTAAAGGAGTCTTTTTGTTTTTAATATCAACTTTACAAAGTCTTATAAAGACCTACTTTGTGCCGCCAGCCATCTAGTTCCAGGGGATCCTGTGCCCCCTTCTGGCCTCTGAGGGCACTAGGCAGGTACACATTACACATGCATGCATACAAGCAAAACCCTCATACACATAATAAAAAAAAATAGATAGACATATTTTTAAAAGCAAAGCACGTTTTCCATTGACCTTGCTGTAGGCTCAGATTATGGCCACCATCTATTTGGATTACAGGAGGAAAAGTATACATTTGAAAAACGTTTTCTCAATGTAAAGCTGCAGGTTAGTTAAGTACAAGATTATTCCACCGTCTACAGGCACAAGGCACAATTGTGTCAACAGAGTCCATTTCTTCTGCTTGCTGCAAACCAAGAGCTTTTGCTCTTGGATCTGGCACCCTCTTCTGGTGTTCAAGTGTGCATACAGACAAAACACCATATACATAAAGTACATAAATAAATCTTTTTTAAAAGTTTTGAATTACACTTTATTCTGTGTTAATATGTATGTGTTGGGTACAAGCATGCCAAACCTCAAATGTGGAGGTCAGAGGCCAGCTTTTGGGGCATGGTTTTCTCCTTCCGCCATGTGAACCGTGGGGATCAAACTCAGGTTGCCAACCTTCCTAGCAAGTGTTTTTATCCACTGAGTTGTCTTGGGAGCACCCAGGGTGTGCCTGGTGCTCCTCTGAGGTCAGAGGAGGACGGGGGGGGGGGAAGGGGGGGCCGGGGGACAGGGAGGGGTTCCAGGGCTGAGTTGCCTCTGGCTGCTGACACCTGGACCTGAGCCTTCTCTCCAGTTCCTGCTTGTCTGTTTTTACATAGATAGAGCTGTCTTCCTTTTGTTTGTAACCTTCCCTGTGTAGTCTTAGGTCTAAATGTTAAAGGTAAAAAGATCATTATTCTTTCAGCACGTGGGAGTCCGCGGGCTCCCTTCTGCCTGCTCACTTGAGCACGGTGGTCACTCCTCATACCTGATTGTCGTTTCTGCTTTGTTTGTGGACTCAGTGGTTATTTGATTTCTCTCACCAGTGAGCTATTTTGCTTTATAAAGTCTTACTGTTTCTTCTGGCCTCTGTTAGCAAAGACTAGTATAGGCCATATGCACTGATCATGATCAGTAGCCTTACAAAGACCATCGGTCACCGCACATGCTGACCGGGAACTTACATAGTCAGGGTGGCAGGAAGGTCAGCAGATCCCTGTGACTTGGGTCAGAGAGAAGGTCATCCGTACCAACAGGACCGATCCTGGTTTGGAACTAACATCAGCCACTTCAGGACATTTCTGGAGGCTCCAGAGTCTGATGATAACTCCGTAGCTTACTCTGCTGTGCTGAGAAACCATGGAGGTTGCCTCCTTGGGCAATCATGGTCAATGACTCAAGATGGCTACCAGCAAGTCAACATGGAGCCCCACCACGATACATTTTCCATGATAGGCGTACATTTGGTATTTAAATAATTATACCGATTTTAAATAGTTCAATTAACAGAAAGGAACCCTGTCACTATTTTTTTTTAGCTCTCAGATTCCAGAACATGCCGTTTTGATTCCATAAAATTGCATTGTGCATCCGGCAGCATTGCTTCGTACGCTTGCTCTACTCTACATCGGTTCACAGTTGTGAAAAACAAATCGGCAGCCGTGTAACTTGGCCAGCTCCTCTCTACACTTTGTGAGAACTGTTACTCACGGAAACAGCCCGAACACAAAGCCACAAAGAGGCTAATTGAAATCAGAATGCTGGGTCACTACTCACTCAAGCAAAACAGATGGCCCTTCTTGCCACGCTTCTGACCAGCGTGCAGGGAGGGAGGGATTAGATGCGGTTTCCAACTCCCATGCAGGCTTGCTCGATCCTTAAAGGAACTGGAACGCAGAGGGTGGGGGAGGACGCTTCAAAAAGCCAAGCTCGGTCCCTTTTCTCGTGAAGGTTTAAGGAGACGTAGTTTAACAGTCAGCTTGGATTCTTAAATTTATTTTCCCCTTTGAGGAGACAGTTGCTGCACATGGCTCACAATTCAAATTGCACAATAGGACATAGAGAAAAGTAAGACGCCTGCCATCTCAAGGGGACCCGGCTCTTAATTATCCCTGAACCTCCTTTATTTTACCTGAGGTTCTTGACACCTCTTATTTGGATACCTGTTTAACTGACAATATTAATAAATATTTATTCTCAATTTTGGTGTGCATTTTTAAGGAGTAAGTTTAAAAATTATTTTCATTTTATGTGCATTGGTGTTTTGTCTGCATGTAAATCTGTGTGAGGGTGTTAAGTGCCCTGGAACTGGAGTTAGAGGCAGGTGTGAGCTGCCATGTCGGTGCTAGGTTTTGAACCTGGGTCCTCTGGAAGAGCAGCCAGTGCTCTTAATCACTGAGCCATCTCTCCAGCCCCTGGTGGGCATGTTTTAAAAGTAACTGTGGAAATGAAGATTTGATTGTGCAGACAAGGCATTGCTGTCACTAAAAGACACCTCTGGGGTTAAATAAACATGAAAAGTGATAGAGGCCACCTCTTGGGACCTGTTGGGAGAAAGAAATGAGTACGCTCAGAAATTTGACTTAGAAACGATAGCTCCATGTCTCATCTCCCCAGGATCAACTCAGATGACAAAGGCCCTAATCAAAGCGTCGCTGGAGCTCAGCTAATAGACGGATCATCTCTTACCCCCCAGTGCAGCCCTTAGTAATAACCTCGGAGAAACAATGTTGAAACAGCCTGCTGCCTGGCCATGACTGGCCTGACAGAGCCTCCCTGCTGCATCTGCAGGCTGCTTCCCCGACCCCACCAGCTCCCCACAGCTTCATCTCAGGCATCGGGACGTGGCTCGTTTCTGCTTCAGGTGAACATCCTAGCCACCCTCCCTTTTGTCAGAGTGGGTGGTATGAGCTAGGTGTGTAACAACAGTCCATGGCTCAGTATGGACAGGACGGCAACCCACTTCACCTTGATGGGGGCAGAGTGATTGCCCCACTGAGATCCACCTCCTCCCTCATCCGGACTCAGGGTTGGGGCTAAGTGGCTTTTGGAGCAATTCGTCCTGGCCTGTCTTGCAGCAATGGCTCCGTTGTAACACTCAGGGTACCCCTGCAGGCTCCAAGCTCCAGCAATCCCCAATGTATCCTCCACACCTCCCAGGCAAGTCCTGGGAGGCTTGGCATTTCCCAACACCTGAATCAAGATGGCAGTGGGTAAAGACGCCCCTAAGGCAAGAGCAGATTCTCATGCTGTGTCTAGGAGTGGCCCCCTTACCCTGGAAGAGGCAGCCTGTCTTCAAAGCCCTGAGAAATTGGCAAAATCTACCTTTAATCCCTTCTGCCTTGCATTTACATTCAAACATTTAACCTTTGGTTGCTATAGTTATCTATGAATAAATACATGTGAAATTCTCTTAGCCAAGGACAGATGCTTAAACAGTTCCCTCTGCCCCTTCCAATGTTGTAACAGTTATCCCAATCTTACCAGATGTCCTAGGCTTAGATTTTCTAGACATCATAAAGAATAGCTTGTTGTTCTTTCTTTTTTTCTCAGAATCATGACGTGACACCTATGGGAAGAAGATGCTATTGGCGTCCAGACTGACAGACAGGAGCCTCCTGTGCACAGCATCTTGCCCCCAGAAGCCCAGAGGGAACTTTGAGGATTCCATCTGAGACGGTGATTGAGGGAGGGGAACAAGTTTGAGACCCTTTTCACGAAGGGAGATGGTGATGGTGACCAGACAAAGTTGCCTAAGCCGTAACTGGGCTGGGAAAGATGCGCACAGGAAGATTGAACATGCGGAGATCAAGGGTCACAGGGAACCTGTCTCACTGTGCCCGTGTCCCTCCGCTTACACGTGTGCCTCATGCTCACACTGCACGGGACAAGAGGTCAAATCAGCACGGTCTCCATGAGCCTGGGGTCACTGGGAGGACTCGTCCAGCTGAGTGGCCATCCTTCAGGAGAGCCGTGCTTGGCCAAACCTCTGTCACCGAGGAGTGTTTCCACTGGAGTGGGTGGAGCTTCTCGGGAAGAGCAAGTGCTGCTGCTTTGTCTGTTTTATTCAAAACTGGGGATTGGCCCCAGGGAAGGATTTCCTGTAGTTAATCTGGTGTCTAGGTGTAGATGAGTTTGACATGGATGGTGTTTGGAACAAACTCCTTCAGGTTAGAAGGGACAAAGACTCAGCTTCTGCAGGTAGTTGACTTTGTTGAAAAGAAACACATGCATGGGCAGTTGTAGGCGGAGGCTGCTCGGCTGTTTCCCAGGCCCGAAATAATCATACAGGAGCTGTATTAATTAAAACACTGCTTGGCCTGTTAGCTCGGGCTATTTACTAACTCTTACATCTTAGGTAATTCTAATAATAGAATTAACCCATTTCTATTATTTGATATTTTATCATGAGGCTCGTAGTTTACCAGTAATGTTCTAGGTGGGTGGCTTTCTCCTTCAGCGGCTACATGGCATCTCTCTGACTCTGTCTTCTTTCTCCCAGCATTCAGTTTAGTTTCCCAGCCTAGCTATGTTCTGCCCTGCCACAGGCCAAATCAGCTTCTTTATTAACCAATGATAATAAAGCATATTCACAGAATACAGAGGGGAATCCCACATCAGGGATTCTACTACAATCAGGAAAATACATAATTCAAGTTACTTCTTAAGATGAATTTTTGTTTGGGCTGCCAGCTCACAAAAGAATGACACCGAGACTTGTTATTAATTATGAAAGCTTGGCCTATAGCTTAGGCTTGTCCCACTAGCTCTTATAACTTAACTTCTTTTTGTTCACTTACATGCTGCCACATGACTCGTGGCTTTTACCTGTCCTCCCGCACATCTTGCTCCCTCTGTATCTGGCTTGTAATCGCACCTTTTGTCTTCCCAGAGTTCTCTCTGTGTCCTGATATCCTGCTTATACCTCCTGCCTAGCTATTGGCTGTTTAGCTTTTTATTAAACCAATCACACATCTTCACACAGTATAAAGGAATAGTCCAGAAGCAAATATTCCTATTGAAGAAAGAAGCAATCAATGGCAAGCAAATGTGAGAAATTCTGCAACCCACAGTTGTTTGCCTTTGAACCACCCTATGACAAGCCGAAGCTGCAGAGTCAGGCGCCCTCTGCTGCCAGCTGCAGGAATCTCAGCCCGTGTGAGACAGCTTTGCCTTCTCTCTCTCTCTCTGCTCTGGCTACTTCTGTTTCCACTCAGTGCTACTCTGTTTCCGCTCAGTGCTACTTCTGTTTCCTTGTGGCAACTAAGGGATCTGAGTGCTCGATGTTGACATTTTCTCCTAGTTCCGGGCTGCCAATTATTAAGTTCCTGTCCAGACCATGATCAAAGAGCCCACAGAGAGGACCTACAGAGTCTTCCAGCTTTTGAGTAGAGAGGAAGGTCAAAAGATGCCTCCTAGCCCCAGACAAAGCTAGGCGATGATCAAGTGGAGATGACAGTGCCTGGTCTATAGTAGTACCTGCTATGATGTGGTGCGAGATTGGAGCTTGGTTCCCACGGTGGGTGAGAGACAGACACGCCGTACAGACCAAGCTTATGTGGAAAGTTTATTGAGAGAAGGGGAATGAAAAGGGGAGAGGGGAGGGGAGGACTGGCCACTGGGGACAGGAGTGGTGGAAGAAAAGACAGAGGCAAAGGGATTGGAGGGAGAGAGAGAGAGAGAGAGAGAGAGAGAGAGAGAGAGAGAGAGAGAGAGAGAGCTGCATGCCTCTCCAGAGGAGCAGCGGGAAAGGGTGGGCGGAGCTTCACCTTAGCCGGACCTCTTGCACCTGTGTACAGAGCCAGGGAACTAACTGCCCGCTATCCTTGCCGGGGTGACACACTCCGCCAGGTCCCCAAGCGGAGGGGCCGGTGTGCCTGGATGCTAACTTATCACGTAGCGGCCCCATCTTGTGACGCTTTCTAACATCCAAACACGGCAAAGTCTCTGCTTTCTGCATAAATGGAAACAGCTCTTTCAGCACGGGCTGCTTCCCTCCCATCCCCCTGGTTACAGCCACACGTGGAAGCAGGGCCAAGGCGTTTGTTAGTTTTTCCATTGCTGTTGACAAAATACCCGACAAGAGCGACTGAAATGGGGGGTTTAATTTGGATCACAGTTTTATGTATGGTATAGCCCATCATGTTGGAGATGATGTGGAGGCAGGGGCATGAGGGGGCTCACGTGGCACCCACAGGCAGAAAGCAGAGAGGGAGGTGGCAGCTCAGCTCACTATCTTTTCCCTCCCCCACCTTTGCTTCACTTTTTCCTGTATTGACTTTAGTCTTGCCCAAACTCTTTCCCAAAAGCAGTCTAGACGGAAATGCCGTCAGACTTACAGTTGTCTTTAATGCTCTTGATGTGGGAGAAGAGACCCCATGTTCACTAAGTGCTCAACACCACCCCCAACACGGACTCCACACAGCTGGATCACAGGTCTGTCATGGCAGCAGGGCAGGTGGTGATGGGAATTGTCCCATGGCAGAGAGGCAAATCCAAAGAGAAACACGCTGTTCAGGCCAGACACTGCCCATGTCCCTCCCCACCTGAGGTATAGAACCACAACCCTTGGAAGCCCTTATGGGAGTGAACATTAAGGCTCAGAGAGAGGCGGAAAGGCTCTCCAGTCCTCCAGGGCTTCCTGCAGTCAGTGTTTACTTTTGTTGATGTAGACGGTGGACTGACCCGGGCTGGGCTGGGCTCTAGGCTGGGACAGCTGAAGCTGTTGAAACAGTTTTGTTCCACTCTGCACGGGCTTCTCTTCCTCCTGGACATTGTGGGTTTTGATGAGACAGGCTTTCCTTGCTGGAATGAGGGTGGAACGTACTGAAGCAGGTGAGGCTCCTCCAGGTCTACAGCTGGAACTGGCTCACAGTCCAAGCTCAAAGCCAATGTCCAGAAGTGGGACAAGATCAGAAAAGGCCAGACAGGAAACTCTGCCAGCCGTGAGCCGCTTAGCGTGGCCCCACTTCCCCACAGCCCCGAGCGCAGGCATTATGTGGGTCCACTTATTCATACGCGTTCCTCTTCTAGAAAGTAAGAGGAGGAAATCATTTTTTTCCTTGGGGGAAAAAAAAAGAGACCCCAGGGAACTGTTTTCTAAATAAACAATGACAACCGTTCATTTTTGTTGGCTCTGCCTGCCCGCTCCCTCGTTTCTGTCTGTCTTTCTTTTCTCTGAGTTTTGGGTTGAGAAGTTGGCCATGGAATCGAGAAAGGATACTGCCTCATTCTTTCTTGTGTTTGGTTCCTCTGGCTGGAACATAAAACCCTGCCTTCTTTCTGTAGCCAGTGCACTTCAAAGTTGTAAAAATTTGGATAAAGTACATCGGGGTTGTGGCTGTTCTAGATTTTAGTCTTTTTATAACCTCCTCATATTTCACGTTGGTTTTGACCTCGGGTTAAAGGAATGCTTTTGAAAAGAATAAGGATTTGATCCTGGCAATGAATGTAGCAGAAATACTGAGGTCAATAAGTTAAAAGCTTTAACAAAGAAGATGAAGAACAGGAGAGAGAAGCGAGAACTAGATTTTGCAAACTTTAAGCTGAGGACTGCGTAAAACAGGCGAACGCCACAGCTATAATCTTATTTTTAAAAACGTATGGCGTGAAAATATTTTTCCAAGTTTACCAGGGTAAAAAAGTTTGAATTAGAGCTAGGTGTGGTGGCGCACACCTTTGATCCCAGCACCCAGGAGGCAGAGACAGGTCAGTCTCTGTGAGTTCAAGGCCAACCTGGTGTACAGAGTGAGTTCTAAGCTACCGAGGGCTGCTGGAGACCTTATCTCAAAGGGGAAAAATAGCTTGAATCAGATAGGGAAGCCAGCATCTCTGAAGCCTGAAGTCATTTTCTTACTGTCTCTAGGTTTGCTGTCACTATTGTATGTGCATATTTTGTTCTTCTCTTTTGTACAAAAATCTGAACACGCCGGATGGTGGTGGTGCACGCCTTTAATCCCAGCACTCGGGAGGCAGAGGCAGGTGGATCTGTGTGAGTTCGAGACCAGCCTGGTCTACAAGAGCTAGTTCCAGGACAGGCTCCAAAACCACAGAGAAACCCTGTCTCGAAAAACCAAAATAAATAAATAAATAAATAAAAAATCTGAACACATGTGTGGTGGTCGGTAGTCTTTATTTTTTATAAAGGATTTGTTTTTATTTATGTGTGCAAATGTATGCCCATGTCCTCAGAAGCCGTACAGAGGAATTGGATCCCCTGGAGCTGGAGGTGGTTGGGAGCTGGCTGACAGGAGTGCTGGAAGCTGAACTTGGGTCTCTGAAAGAGCCGCCTTAACCACTGAGCTAGTGCCTGAGGGGGTTTCATTAGTTATCCACCCAACACGATCTGGGAGGAGTCATCTGGGAGGAGCCTCGGTGACGATTGGGTGGATCAGCTGGGCCTGTGGTCACGCCTGTGGAAAGCTGGTCTTGATTATGCTAACTGATTTGAGAAGCCCTAGCCCACTGTGGTGGTAGCATTGCTTTGGATCCCGAATTGTCTGGGTAGAGAGAGAGAAAGCCAGCTGAGTCTTAGTGGTTCCCTCTGCTCTTAACTGTGGGTGTGACCAGCTGCTTCAGTTCCCTGCCTTGACATAATATTTAATATAATTAATTCCTTTAACTATCCTTGGAATGATAATGGTGGACTGTAACCCGGAATTGTGAGATAAAGCAAACCATTTCTCCCCTAGACTGTTTTTTGTTAAGGTATTTTTGCTTTGTTTTGTAAAAACCTCTCCAAGAGACATTGTCAGTAAGAAAAGCAATACATTGCATTATATTCTCTTTGTGTGTGTCTCTGTCTCTGTCTCATCTGTCTCTCTTTGAATCGGGGTTTCTCTGTGTAGTCCTGGCTGTTCTGGACCATTCTCTGTAGACCAGGCTGAGTTTGAACTCAGAGATCTGCCTGCCTCTGCCTCACCCTCCCAAGTTCTGTGGTTAAAGGCATGTGCTATCAAGGCAAGAACTGTATTTCATCTTTTATATTTTTTGAGAAGGTGAAATAAAAATCTAAGATTCATAGTTTTTTTTTGTGATGTTCGTTACTAATCAGAACACTTTAATTCTGCCCCCCTCCTTTGTTGAAACAGTGTCTTATGTAGGCTAAGCACTGAATTCCTTATGTAGCTGGGGATGACCTAGAATTCATTCTTCTACCTCAATCTTCTGGGTGCTGGAATTACAGCCACGCCCCACCCTGCTCGGTTTATGCCACGCTTGAGACAGAACCCAGGGCTTTGTGCATTCTAGGCGAGCCCAAGTCCCAGCCTCATTTTCAAGTGGACAGTTCCGGGACATTGTTTACATTTTGGGGGCTCTGTGGTGATATTTTGTTTGTGATCTAACAAATAATGCTTGCCTGGAGATCAGAGAAGCAGAACAGTCAACCACTAAAGAGTCCTTTTACCTCTACCGAATCCTCAGACCAAAGTAGGCAAGATCCTGTCTCCATGAATCCTCAGCCTGAATGCTGTCTCTAGGAAACTTCAGCCTGAATCCTCAGACTCAACATGTTGAGCATTTCTCTTCTCCCGCCTTATAACCCTCTCTGCCCAGGCTTATCCCTTCCTGTCTCCACCTCCCTAGTGCTGGGATTAAAGGTGTGAGCCACCACCACCTGGCTCTGTTTATCTTTTAGACTGGATCAATCTTGTGTAGCCCAGGGTGGCCTGGAACTAACAGAGATCCCTCTTCCTCTGTCTTCCAAGTGCTGGGGTTAAAGGTGTGTGTTGCTACTGCCTGGCCTCTGTGGCTGACTAGTGACTTGGCTCTGCACTCTGATCCTCAGGCAAGTTTTATATCTCAGAACACAAACAAAATGTCACACAACAGGGTTGGGAGTAGGTCTCAGGAGTAGAGTGCTTGCTTAGTGTGCACAAGACCCTGGGTTTGATCCCAAGCACCACACACACACACACACACACACACACACACGCACGCACGCACGCACGCGCGCGCGCACACGCACATACATTCACATTGTTGGGTAACCATCATCAACATTTACCTGTAGAACTTTTCCATCTTCTCACACTTAAAGTATTTTCCATGAAGCATGGCCTCCCCACCTCTTCTCTTGCCCCTGCCGAGAAACAAATCATTCTATCCATTCTCAGTTTGAGATGCATATTGAGCTCAACAATGAATCACTAAGCCTATCTTCCCCAGCTCACCACCGCTGCCTGCTGGGTTGGGCAAGTTTTAGTTTATCTATTTAGCGTTGGAAAGATACAGAAAATCTGCTATGTTGACTGAGCCCATGTGCAGCAAAGGGAAAGGTCCTTGAGCCTTTGGAAGATGAGGAGTTTGAGCTGGGACCTACATTAGCTCACTGGAAAGACCGTACCTCCCGGAAGAACTCAGCCAACAAAGGATTCGGGGAGCAGAGAAATGCCATCAAGATTTCAAAAACCACCGTTCTGTACCAAATTGGGCATGCCAGCCTTTTCTGCCTTCTCCTAGGCTGATACCCCAGCTGTGCAGTGTGGGAAATAAGCAAGCGGTTTCACTCTGCTCCGAGTCACCAGCACACTTACCAAGTGAGGATTGTTGTTTCTCCCTGCCAGCCCTCACCCTACTGTTACTTTAATCTGACCACTTTAGGATTCCAAGCAAGTACAGTGTTTCTTCTCTGTGTCAGCACAGGTCTCAGTCAAACTCCCTAGGTGGGTTTTTTGTTTGTTTTTATTTTCAGTTTAGTTTTTCGACACAATGTTTCTCTGTGTAGCCTTGACTGTAGACCAAGCTGGCCTCAAACCTGGAGATTCATTTGCCTTTTCTCTCTGAAAGAATAAAATAATTCTGAGGAAAGCCACCTGCCAGGGGAGGGAGCAATAAGTACATGGAGTAAGGAGTGGTAAGGTTTTCTCTATGTCCTTTTTTGCTATTTTTTTTTTAAATTAGCTCTATGTATGCATTAGTTACTTAAAACAGTACGTTTAAATCATCCAGATAATAAGATGAAATGAAGGAGACCTGAAGGGTGACCTTCAGGAAGCTGGGCTAACTAACCGGCCCCCAGCTTGGTTTGTGCAGTGTGCAATACCATCTTCTGTGTTTGTGGCTGATGAGTTCTCTGTCCCGTGATGCGTTAAGAACTCCTGAAGTCTGGCCCATGTCTTGATATGAGCAGGGACCCGTGACTTACTTTGCACCACTGGCAGCCGGCAGCCCTGGTGGAAGTGTTGCCGGGCAATAGGGAGTGCTGAGCCCCATCATGGCGGCTGCTCGGGTAAGACCCTCTGGGTTGTGTGGAATTATCTTTAATGCGCCAGATAAGAAGATTGTTAACCTCCTTATTACCAACACTTTTCTATTACCGTCGTGGGGCAGACAGATGATTGGAGGATTAGCCTGACTCTGACAGATCCTGCGGGCTCTGCCAGTCTTGTTTGGAAGGGAATCAAATCTGCTCATTGCTGATAATAGACAGCATGATAACGCCCCCAGGTCGGCTTGTAAGAAATACGTATCTTGCTTTTTATTTCTTCTTTTAGCAATAGGAGTCAAATTTGGATTCATCCCGATAAATGAGGTATTTGGGACCTCATGTGATCTAATTGCTCCAAGCTGCCCTTTAATCTCCATTTGTGACTCTCTGTGCCTCTGTCCACATGGTAAATGATCCTGACCCGGGAGTGAAGCCCACCCAGCTGAGACAGCCTTGGCCCCGCTTGTGAGTCTGAGGTTCTCTGGGACCCTCCCGTTTTGTTTCCCCTTGTCTAAGGAACAAAGCATTTCTTGGACTTGTCACTGTGGTCAAGCGAAGGCCACACCATCTCTTTGTCCGTTACTGTATTTCCATCAACGGTGGCTGACACACAATGTTCTCTAAAAAAATGTTTGTTTTCCTTGCAAAAGGCCAAATCTGTTTTTTAAATATTTTTATTTTTTTAATTTTTTTTTTTCTGAGACAGGATTTTTCTGTGTAACAGCTCTGGCTGTCCTGGAACTCACTCTGTAGACCAGGCTGGCCTCGAGCTCCCAGAGATCTGCCTGCCTCTCCCTCCCAAGCACTGGGATTAAAGACGTGTGCCACCACTGCCAAACTAATTTATTTATGAGTATGGGTGTTTTGTCTGCATGTATGTATGCACGCTAAATGCATGTATTGCCCACAGAGGCCAAAACTGGGCATCAGATCCTTTAGAACTGGAGTTCCAAGTGGTTGTTAGTGGCTACGTGGATGCTGGGACATGAATCCAGGTCCTCTGCTAGAGCAGCTAGTGCTCTTGACCACTGAGCCAATCTCTCCAGGTCCTATTTTCTCCTTTAGAAAATCCTGCTTAGTATTGCATAGGCAATGATAGATGTTTATTATAGACAAACCGAAATGCTGATGTTGGCATTAGGGGTGTGGGGAGAAACACCCCTAAAAGGTAGCCTGTCACTATTTGGGTGAGTTCTTCCTCAAGCTATGCCTTATCTCGAGCGTATATATCACTCTAAATGGGTACTGATTGCTAGGAAGATAGACAGATGATAGAAGAACACACATACACCGAGAGAGAGAGAGAGAGAGAGAGAGAGAGAGAGAGAGAGAGAGAGAGAGAGAGATCCTAATAACTGCACTCATATATCCTGGCTTGTTTTATTTAGTTAGTTTTTGCACTCAGGGTCTTGGCCATGCTAGTCAAGTGCTCTGCCACCAGGTTACATCTTCAGTCCTATTTCATTCCGGTTTTTGGTAAATTACCCAGACAAGCCTTGAACTTGCTATGTAGCCGAGACTGTCCTTGGCTTTTCAATCACCCTCCTGCAGTCTCCTGACAGCTAGGATTGTGGGAATGCATCGCCATGTCCAGTCCTAGGAGGCAGAGGCAGACAGAGCTCTGTGAGTTCCCAGTAGGACTTGGAAACGGTGCTTTTTGCTCTTATGAGAGCGTCATTCTATGTACTATTTATGGTTTATTTATCACGTGTGAGGGTTGGGGGAGACGCATACTACACACATGTGGAGGTCGGAGAAGAACGTTTGGAGGTCGGTTCCTTTCTTTTGCACTGTAGGTCCAGGAATTGTGAGGTAAGTTCCCCCTCATTGTGTAGCCCTGGTTATCCTGGAACCCACTATGTAGACCAGGCTGGCCTCAAACTCGCAGAGATAGCCTGCCCCTGTCTCCAGAATGCTGAGATTAAAGGTGTGCACCACAGTGCCCAGCCCCTTCAAAATTTATTTTTATTTTTTATGAGTCAAGATCTCATATATTTTATGAGGCTGGCCTCAAGCTCACTGTGTAGTTGAAGATGATCTTGAATTCTTTTAAATTTTTTATTTGTTTTTATTTTATGTGTATGGGTGCATGTTTTATCTGTATTTAGATATATTTAAGGTACCACAAGCATGCCTAGGGGCATTTATCCACTGATACTGGATTATAGATAGTTGTGAGCCACCAAATGGATTCTGGGAACTAAACCTTTGTCCTGTGCAAGAGCAGCAAGGGCTCTCAATCCCTGAGCCATCTCTCTGACCCTCACCTCTTTAGGTTTTACTTTTTTAATATTTATTTTATGTATACAAGTGCTCTATCTACATACATGTATGCCTCCACACCAGAAGAGGGCATCCAGTCTCACTACAGATGGTTGTGAGGCACATGTGGAGCAGCCAGTGCTCTTCACCTCTCCAGCCCTTGCCCCCACCTCTTAAGAGCTAGGATAACCGGCAGGTGCCATCGTGCGACTCGATGCTGCACTAGACATGGAACCCAGGACCTCATGCGTGCATGCCAGGCAAACATTTTACACATGGAACCACATCCCAAGCCCCTCCATGTGCCTTAAAGTCAGTCTTTAAGAGCCTTTCCTTCATAGAGAAACTCAAAGTTTTATTTTTACTAGGCACTTCTGCAAGTCATTACTGCAAATTTAGTGGCTCAAAATAACCTGACAATTAGTATCTTACAGTTCTCGGGGGCCAGAAGTCCAAAAGCTGTGTTTCTTCAGGGTACTGAAGGGAAGAAGTGCATGGCTGCCTTGCCAGTTTCTCTGCAGGTCGCATTGTGCTCCCATGTCTCATGTCTGCTCAGTGATTTGACCCTCTCTCTCTCTTTTTTTTTTTTTTATTGTTGTTGTTTTCGAGACAGGGTTTCTCTGTAGCTTTGCATGATTTGATTCTGTTGCCTTCTTATAGGGACGCTTACAATGACATTGGGCCTCCCAAATGATCCAGGTTGATCTTCCCATCTTAAGATCTTTCCTCACACCTGCTGAGTGACACGCTCAGATTCCAGCAGTTAGGAAGCGACCATCTTTGGAGGCTAGTATTCGCCTAACCACGCTTGGAAATCCAGAAACTGAAGCTGGGGAAGTAGCTCAGTCGGCAGAGCGCTTGCCTAGTACGCACAAGCCTGGGTTCAATTGCCAGCATTTCATAAAACCAACACGCAATCGCAACATTTGGGAAGGCGCAGGCAGGAGCATCGGAAGGTTCACGTCCAGCCTCAACCACACAGTGAGTAAGAGGCCAGCCTGGGCTGTATGAGACCATGTCTCGAAACCCCAAAATAAATAAATACAAATTAGATCGATAAATAAGTACTAGAAGAGTTACGGCGACAAAGCAGAGACCGTGGCCTAGAAGGTACCACCAATCTTCTGATCCTAGGGGCCGCTACAGCACAACCGAGACTGGAAAACCATGAACTCATAAAATCAGACTCTCAGTCTTCCGGGGCCAAAGGATATTTTAAAGGTTATGTAGTCTAACTTCCTCAGCTTAAAGAGAGGGAGCTAAGGCCCGGCAGGCTCACGACGCGGCCGTTAGTTATTCTGCATTTGGCCTAAATCTGAGAGACGTCTCTTCCTCTCTCCCCAAGGAGCCAGCCGCAGCCGTCACCCTTATCAAAGGCAGCGCGGCCCGGGAGCGCGGCTGGGAGGGTTTTGTATCTTAGCAGCAGGAGGCAGCAATGATCTCAGAGCCAAGTTCTATCTGTGCCACTGCTTAAAAAACCATTCCACAGAACTTCTAATAGGGCTTCTTTCTACGTGCGCCATTCTGAAGTTTGAAACCAGTGACACGGGCTGCTCAGCCTTTGAGACTCAGCTTTGTGGAGAAAATCCTACATCCGGCCAGACAGCAAAAGGAAGGAAAGAATGGATTGCGATAAAGAGCCTTTGGGGTTCCTAACTAAAGAATAAAGGGCTTCATTTTCCTAATGGGTCTGCCCTTTCCCACTGGAAAGTTATTTAAATGTTACAGCAAACAGTGAGGTGGATAAGGTATTTTCAGTCGTCCTAAGAGGACGCGTTCTTATGGAGCTGATACAAAAGCTAAAAATTTCGAGACAATTAGCAGTGGACTTTGATTGCGTTTTCACGATAATTAAGAGGCCTCGTGGTGAAAACAGAACTCACTTCCATCTAGCACATCTGTATTTGTGGAATACAGTGCTAAGATTTCACCAGTCTGGGGCCAGGGTGTAGCTCAGTGGTAGAATGCTTGCTGGCATGGATGAGGCCCTAAATTCTACTCCCGAACGCCTGGCGGTGGTGGCGCACGCCTTTAATCCCAGCACTCGGGAGGCAGAGGCAGGCGGATCTGTGTGAGTTCGAGACCAGCCTGGTCTACAAGAGCTAGTTCCAGGACAGGCTCCAAAACCACAGAGAAACCCTGTCTCGAAAAACCAAAAACCAAAAACCA
>NC_022019.1:33857899-33869949 GCF_000317375.1 Microtus ochrogaster
CTGTCTCGAAAAACCAAAAAAAAAAAAAATTCTACTTCCAAGCCTATTATTTAAAAAGGTGTTTAGATCACGTACCTCGTTTGTTCGTGTGTGTGTGTGTGTGTGTGTGTGTGTGTGTGTGTGTGTGTAACTGGCGCTTTTACGTGATTTTAGGAGACACAAGAAATGAAAACTCAGAGACGTCCAGTGTGCGTTTTTATTTTGGGATCAAGGACAAAGGTCTGCCTGCTCAGACTCTTAGTACAAAATATCGATGAGTAAATTAGAGGCAGGATGAGTGTTCCAGATATTTCTTTTGCCTCAAGCTCCAACATGACTCAAAGGGGCACAGGCTGGGGTCGCATCGGAGCCAGGAAAGTGGAGTGGACCTTATTGGATGCAGGCAGGAGAGGCCTGGGGTGGGTGTGGGGGCCTCACAGAGGGGTTGCAGTCTGCCCTGTTGGTATTACATACAATACCTCTGTTCTGTAGATATTTGGCGTCCATGTTCCCCTTCTGGCTGCACAAGGCTACTCGAGTCTGTTTTTGCTTCCCGCAACATTTTCAAGTGTAAATTCAGCAGCAATGGAACGTAATGAAAACGGCAGAACTAGAAGACAGAGGAAGGGTGGAGAAAGCACCAGACAGTAGGTGGGGCACCATTGGATTAGGTAAGACAGGCCGGTGGGCACGCAGCCGCCTGCTGGAACCCTAAGCTTCTGTCGGCTCCTGGAAGCCTCTCTGCAGAATGAAGCAAGCGCCGTGTGTGAGTCCCCAGCGTGCACTAATAGGTGCCTTTCCAGGTAGCCCATTCGCTTCGACACTCGTAGCCCGCTCACCAGGGCAGGCTCACGGGTGTCAGGGGCACGTTGAGAACGTAAATAGGAAGAAAAGAAAACTCTGGGGAATCTGTATATGTTCTGCCTAAGAAAATTCAAGTTTTCCTAACTCGCTTCAGAAGCGTTACGAGAGTCGGGTTGGGTCACCAAAGTGTCCGCACAAGGCGGTGAGAAATGAGAAATCCGGGGCGTCTAGGTGAAGGATCAGAGTAAAGGAGGAGCAGGGAAGGGGCGTGGCCAGCGGTGGAGGGGCGTGGCGTTGGGAAGATTGGCGCGGTGGGGCCTGGCAGCAGCGGTCGGGCGGGGCTAAAACTGGTGGGCGTGTCCGCGTCCCGCTGGGGCGGGGCGGGGCGGGGCGGGGGCGGGGAGTTACGTCGGGAAGATGGCGTTGTGTGTGCTGCGGAAAACGGTCCGCGGAGCGGCGGCGCTGCCCAGGCTGTGAGTTCAGGTCCCCAGTCCCCGCCACGCGGCGAAAGCGGCGGCCAGAGCGCTGTGTTGAGCCTGCACGGGCACTCAAGCCCTTCAGCCTCTGTGCCTTCCGCGCTTGACCTCTGCCAAGGTCGCTGCGGCTGCTGCCTCCCAGAGGGCGGGTTTTGCACGGACCCGGTTGGTGGGTACAAGTGTTGCCGGATTGGCAGGGCTGTCAGACGCGCCAAGCTTTCTAGAGAGGCTCTGGAGTAGCTGAGACGCTGGCCTCCTGAGCGACAACACACCTGTTTTCTATGTGAAGCACAGAGGTTCCCTAATGTTTGGTCTCTGTACCCCCTTACCCATCTAAAGACGATTGAGGGTCCCAAAGAGCTTCTGCCAGAATTTGTTCATAAAAAGCACTGACCTTTTTGGTTTTTTTAGATGGAAAGAGCATAATGTCTTGAGATTTTCTTTGGTTTAATATGAGAGTCTCATGTCACCAGCTTTGGAGTAAACATCTGAAAGGAATTCCAGAACTTGGGAAGAAGAGGCAGGAGGACACAGGTTCAAGGCTACATGTGTCTCCATAGCAAGTTTGAGGCCAGCCTGGTCTATATAGCAATACTAGCTGGTAAAAGAGATCAGTAGGCCGTCACAAGTCAGGCACACTCGTGTGTCAGGGACTTCCACTTTGAGAACTGCTGATGTGACCCTGGTGTGCCCATCTGCTAATCACAGATCTCCTTGGTCCCCCTTACCACCATCTGAAGAAGTAGGGTGTCCTGTTTACGATGAGGAACAGGATCAGAGAGCCCAAATGGCTGTCTCAAAGTCCCACAGAGTTACAGATCCAAGGTTCATGATCTAGCGATTTTTATACATCTTTTTCTTGTGCTTTAAGATTCACACCTGATCCATGGTAGCACCCACATGGCCTTAGGCAATCCACTGTCTCCATTACCTGTGGTTTGCACCCTGGCTCAGGAAATCACTCTTGGAACCAGAATGGCAGATAGAGGAGTGGTCACAGGCCTGCCCAGAGGTTCCTTTTCTGAGGTGAGAAAGGGCCAGGCTCTGTGGTTTGCTCAGCACTGACCCCCTGCGGTCACCACTTCTAGGAAATGTTTATTTCTTCCTCTCCATACCACATCTGTGCATCTCTGGGTCCTGGGCTCTTTGATGACCCCCGCTGTGTTAAATAGTGTGGGTCTTAATGCACACACGGGAGTAAGTGAACACTATCTGCCATACCTTATTTCTGTCTGTTGGACTGAGCTTCAGCTTGAACCAGTGAGCCACTTCTGGTTGTTCTGAACCATTGCTGGGCAGGCAGGGGCCATTCTAGACCTCCAGTCTTGATCCCTGTTCCCGACCCTTCAGCGTTTGCCCTGTTGAGTCCTAGACTGTCCTGTTATCCATGCTGTTGACTGGATACATATAAATTACCCTGCCTTCAAGGGAGGGAGCGGAATTCACTTGACAGAGCTGAGAAATATAGACAGGAATGTGAACACACACACACATCGTACCATACACACACACACACACACACACACACACACCACACTGTAACTGGAAGTTTCTACCCCACCTGCCTGCCAGTTCCTACATAGCCACTCCGAGACTTAATTATAAATTGTTTGGCCTATTAGCTCAGACTTATTATTAGCTAACTCTTGCAACTTAAATGAACTCTTTTCTGTTATTCTATATTTTATCATGAGGCTCATAGCTTATTACCTCACATTTTGCTTCTCCAGTGGTTGCTGGCATCTCTGACTCTGCCTTCTTTCTTCCTCTTTCTATTTGGATTTTCCACCTAGCTATATTCTGCCCTGCCATAGGCCAAAGCAGCTTCTTTATTAACCAATGGTAATAAAACATATTCATAGCATACAGAGGGGTATCCCACATCACCACACACATCACACATATACCACACATATATCACACACACCACAGACACATACCACACACATGCAAACACACACACAGAGAAGCACAAATACACACAAACACACATATATACCACACACGCACATATAACCTATAAAAATTGATATATAGAAGCTGGTGGTACACTCCTTTAATCCCAGAACTTGGGAGGTAAAGACAGATAACTCTCTGTGAGTTCAAGACCAACCTGGTCTACAGAGGTCGTTCTAGGACAGCCAAGGCTACACACACACACAAAAAAAAAACTCTATCTTCAAAAACAAAAACAAAACAGAAAATTGTTATACAGAAACATTTGTAAACATTTATCAAACCACACACGAGTTCTTATGTCGTCTCCAGCTCTAATGCATTGGTAAAGGACCAGTTTACCACTTCCCGGGCTTGTTTGTAAACCCCACTCCTGCATTAGAAACCGGGCTCCTGCTGTCTGCCATGCGTTCACCTGATTGTTCAACTCAGCGAGCATTTACAGAATTGTCATCACACTACTGGGATGGGAAGGAGCCCGTCCCCTAGAGGACGGAGCCCGTTTTCTCTCCCTTAAAGGCTCCACTTGGATCAGCACCTTACCTTCAGCCCTTGTGCGCATTTGTGACAGTTAGTGCTTTTTCAGAGTCTGTATCCTCCACTCGAGAGTTTTTACGTTTACTTTGTTTATGTGTGGAGGTCAGAGGACAACTTTCAGGATCCGATTCTCTTCCACCATAGGCTCCAGGGATAGAAGTCAGGTTGTCACATATACTTTTTTGTTGTTCTTGTTTGTTTTTCAAGACAGGGTTTCTTTGTAGCTTTGGAGCCTGTCCTGAACTAGCCCTTGTAGACCAGGTTGGCCTCGTATACTTTTACTGCTGATCCATCTCTTTTGGAACATCACAGAATTGGAACCACATGGTGTACAGTCTTTTTAGGTTGGATCCTTTTACTTAATAATATGCGTGTAAAATCCCTTCATGTCTCTCATGACTTAATGATTCATTTCTTTTTATTGCCAAGTGATATTCCATTGTATGCTATAGCACAACTGATTTATACATTCTTCTTCTTATCTTATTGTTATCCGTTGAAGGACATTTTGGTTGCTTCTGGTTTTTGTTGATCATGCCTAGGCCCTCTCTCTATATTTGTGTTCAATGTACGGACATGCTTACTTAGGAATGTGACTGTTGAGTTGTTTGGGAAGATGGTGTACAAAAACGCGTTGTTTTACCAGTGTACGAGAGGCCTGTTGCTGTGCACACTCATCAGCTGCTCTAATGGGTGTGTGGTTGTACTATCCTGTTTTCAGTTTGCTTGTTTCGATGGTTAAAGGGCATCCAGCTGTTCTGAAACCTCCTCAAATGACCTGGGGTGGTTTGCGTGAAAATGGCCCGATGAGCTCGGATATTTGAGTGCTTGGTGGAACACCAAGATTAGGAGATGTGGCCTTTTGGAGGAGGTATGTCACTGGGGTCGGGCTTTTGTGCTGATTTTCCATCTGTGTATATCCTTCATAAATTTGTTCAACTCCTTTGCCGACTTCTGAATTAGGTTGTGTGTGATTCTGTGATATAATGAGATATGTGTATTGGGTTTTGGTCCGTGTTTCCTGGAACAGAGCCCTAAGCCACTGGACTCTCCAGGGTGACTTGAGTATCTGGGGGCCCTACTGGGTTTCAGGATGTGGGCCTTCTCAGAAAACCCACAGCGTGATTGGAGGACCTGGTGAGTGTTTATCAGCTTGGCACAGCTAGAGTTTCCTGAGAAGATGGAACCACAGCTGTCTCTACAAGATTGGCCTGAGGGCAAGCCTGAGGGCATTTTCTTAACAACTCATGTGGGTGAGTGATGCCACCCTGGGTAGATTGTATAAGAAATCTGTCTGGGGCTGGTGAGATGGCTCAGAGGTTAAGAGCTCTGGCTGCTCTTCCAGAGGACCTAAATTCAATTCCCAGCAACCACATGGTGGCTCACAGCCATCTGTAATGGGATCTGGTGCCCTCTTCTGGCAGGCAGGTGTACATGCAGGCTGAAAACTGTATACATAATAAATAAACAAATCTAAAAAAAGAAAAGAAAGAAAGCTGTCCAAACAGTCCAGGGGGAACAAGCCAGTCAGCAGCACGTGGCTCTGTCCCAGTTCCTGCCTTGAGTTCCCTCAGTGATGAAGTATGAGAGCTTTAAGAGTTTCCTCCCCAAGTTGCTTTGGTTATGATGTTTTATGTCTGCCATATAAAACCTAGCTAAAACACTCACTATAGCCCATGGGAAATGTGTCACACCCCCCCCACACACACACCTCTGGGGTAAGTGAAGACTGAGTTGATTCCAAGTGACCAGTGAGGTGATCAATCACGTCTGTGCAAAGATGCATCGATCAAAATCCAAAAGGCCGGGGTCTGGAGAGCATCCAGATTGCTGAACACATGCAGCTTTCTGGAGGGAGGTGTACTTAAGACAGGGCACTGAAGCTCCCGCCCCTCCCCCACACCCTGCCCCATGTATCCTTCCATCTGGCCGTTCATCTGGATCCTTTCGAATGTCTCTTATAGTAACCAGTTTCCAAGTGTTCTGGGAGCTGTCGTGGCAAATGAGTCAAATCTAGAGTGGCGTCTTAGGAACCCCTGATTTAGGGCCGATCAGTCAGAAATGCAAGACAAACACCCTTAGCTTTTGTTTGCATCTGAAGGAGGGGCAACTAAGCCCCAAATGTGTGGAGTGTGGTGCTCACTAGCTCGAGCTGGAAAATGTCAGAGTTGAGTTAACGGATATCTTAGTGTCTGCAGGAGGAGTGGATTTGCTGCTGGATGGGGCGGGGTGGGGGGGGAGGAGGCTCCCTCCCCCACAAGTTGAATGAGCCAGAAAGAGAAGGACACCCTTGGGTCAGTCCTTCAGGCTGCTTGCTTGCTGTTGAGTTTTGCCTTGTTGGTATAGATCTACTACACGTCCTTCCTCAGATTTGTATTTTGGAAATATTTTCTCCAGTCTGTGGCTTTTCTCTGCATTCTCTGAAGAGTGGATTTCAAAGAGAAAATAATTCTAATTTTAATGAAAAGTCCAGTTTATCATTTGTGGATCTTGAGAGCCCCCCACCCTCATCCCCATCCTTTCTTTTGGAAGGTCAACAGTGTTGTGTATCTCTTACCCCTTCCGTTGTCCTAGCATCAGTTGGCAGCATCTGGACTGTCTTGTCTGGTGTGTTGTGGTGGCTCTTCTGGGCCCTTTTCTCTATACTATAGACTAACCTGCACTGAGTCCATACAGTAAGTCAGAGGAATTAACATCCTAAGATCTTGAATCTTGAGATTGGAGTGGTGGCTCAGTAGTTAAGAACACTTGCTACTCTTGCAGAGGACCTGGGTTCAATTCCCAGCACCAGTATGGTGGCTCACAACCACTCAGTTCCAGAAATGTATCCCCCTCTCTGATGCCCTCTCTGGCCCTATTGGGCACTGCACAATGTGATGCACAGATATACATGCAGGCAAAACTTTTGCACACATAAAATAAAAATAAGTCGCTTTTAGGAGACATGCCTATACAGTTTTCCAAAATAAGTCACTTTTAGGAGACTTCTGCACATACGTGTGCATACAGGTTCCCATTTTAGCCATTTTAGTGCAGAGTTCATAGCTGTGTTGGTATGTGCAGCCGTCAGCCCTGTTTGCTCCCAGCATTTTCTGTTGCCTCCATCCCTGCTGAGTGGGGATCGCCTGGTATCTGGATACACTTGTGTAGTGCCCACCCCTCTGAGTGTGGCTTCCTTTGCCTGGGGTGACATCTGAGGCCTCGCCCCTGCTGCAGTGTGCGTCAGAACTCTTTTTAATAGGTGGTCATATGCCGCTAACTGTATATTACCTTTATGTCGTCATGGATCTAATCTACTTTCGAATCCTACTACTTCCTTCAGGGAGGTACAGAGATGTCACTTACTGCCCCCCACTTCAGAAGCGGCGGGACTTGGGAGAGCGGAGCCTATAAGTGAGGCTGATTAAAGTCTCACGAGATAGCCAGATTTATTCCGAGCATCAGACGGTTTTATCCTCTGGGGATTAGTAGGCTCACCTGAGTAAAGCCAAGCAAAAACATGCTTTTCCATAGTGGCATATAAACAACCATAACCGGCTATAATTGGTAATCTGAAGTACACTCACTCCCCTCCACTCAGATTCCAAGAACAATTCTGTGTTTTGAAGTCACTGAGGCCGCAAGACTCTTGTTTTAGAGTTTTCCCACAAGCCCGCAGAGTTCCCACACGACTCTGTTCTTGGACCGTGTTCCAATGGCTTCTATGTATCTGTCTTTATTTTTCTCCTTTTGCTGGCATCGTTGTTTTAAGTGTGTGTGTTACAAACTCAGTAATACATCGCTATAATTTATGTAAATTTATGTAGGCAAGGCTGGCCCTGAATTCACAGAGACTACCCTGTCTCTGCCTCCCAAGAATTGAGCACCACCATAGCAGGCCAGAAATGTGGGTTTAGAAGATGCAGAGAGAAAGCTGGGGTACGCTGAGCTCCTTGGGAAGGGGCCCTTGGTATGTCTGATGGATTTTATTAAGGGGAAAAAGAGTTGCTAATTGTAAAACAAAATCTTTTGGCTGCCACGGAAAGCAGCGGTGGCGGCGTGTTCAGCTCACTCTTGTTCTCAACAGGTTACGTTTAGAATTTTACTAGGTAATAAAGATATTATAGAGGAAGTGGTATTTGTGTTTTCATATAGGTCACTTGGGTATGAATATAAATCCACTGCCATTCAAGCGGGTTCAGTTTATTTCATGTTGCTTTTATAGCTTGTTGCCGTGGTTTGAATGTGTCCCTCAAAGTCATGTGCTGGGAATGAAACCAATCCCAAAGCAACCATGTTAAGAGTGGGACCTTTAAGAGGTCATTAGGTCATGATGGCTCTGCCCTATGAATGGATTGATGCTGATATTTTGGGAGTGTGCTCATGACTGAGAGTAGCTTTGTTATCGAAATAAGTCCGGGCAGCGGGGGAGGGGAGCTGGGAATATAGCTCGGTTGGCAGAGTGCTTGTCTCACATGTATGAAGCCCCGGGTTCAATCCCCAGTGCCACATAAACTGACCATGGTGGTACAGAGTGTACGTAATACCAGTACTCCAGAAGTGGAGGCAGGAGGATCAGACATTCAAGGTCATCCTTGGTATACAGTGAGTTTAAGGCCTGGTCTGTGTAAAACCTAAATATCTAGATAGATAATGTCAATACATAGTTAAATAACACACTCACACACAGACACACACACAGACACACATAGACACACACACACTCACACACACATACACACATAGACACACACAGATAGACACACACTCACACACAGATACACACAGACACACACATAGACACATACACTCACACACATATATACACACAGACACACACTCACACACAGACACACACACACTCACACACACATACACACATAGACACACACAGATACACACAGACATACACATAGACACATACACTCACACACATATATACACACAGACACACACTCACACACAGACACACACACTCACACACATACAGACACACACACTCACACACAGACACACACACATATACACACAAACACACAGACACACTCACATATAGACACACACAGACACACAGACACACACACAGATACACACACAGACACACATAGACACACACACATAGACACACACTCACACACACTCACAAACACATACACACACATACACACACAGTCACACACACACTCACACACAGACACACACAGACACACACATATACACACAAACACACACACTCACACACAGACACACACACTCACACACAGACACACACATAGACACACACTCACACACAGATACACACACAGACACACACTCATACACAGACACACATATACACACACACTCACACACAGACACACAGAGACACACACATAGACACACACACTCACACATATACACACAGACACACATAGACACACACACTCACACACAGACACACACACTCACACACACATACACACATAGACACACACAGACACACACACTCACATACATATACACACATATACACACACAGACACACACACTCACACACACAAACACACACAGACACACACATAGACACACTCACACACAGACACACATGTATACACACAAACACACAGACACACTCACAGACACACACACAGACACACACACTCACACACAGACACACATATACACACAAACACACAGACACACTCACATACAGACACACATATACACACAAACACACAGACACACACACACAGACACACACACACTCACACACAGACACACACAAACACACAGAGAGACACACTTATACACAGATACACACACAAACACACTCACACACAGACACACACACTTTGCTCCTGAGCCATTGCCCCACCCCATCCTTTAGAGTTCTCCTCCTGATTACTGTAGAAAACACTATCATGTGTGCGTGTGTGTGCATATGACCACAGTTGTTTGCTTAGTCTGTTCCCAAGTTTTCTTTCTTGGGAAATGCAGGGGGAGGGAAATGTTTCTCTCTTCAGCTTTCTCAAGATCCCTGGAGGCAGCTTCTGACATGTGAGCTTGCAGGTTCAAAGCCTGTGTTCTTTGCAGCCATTTGGTGCCTGCTGTCAATCACCGTCTAGGTGTTGCTCTGGACTACAGGCTGCCTTGTAGCGTTTACCTGCCCCCTCCCTGGGTTTAGCAGGCCCATACTTGGTAAAATAAGCTCAGAATGTCTTGTGGGTTACAAAGCTGGCAGTGGCTGCATACAAAGACCCTGCCCTCTGGCTGTCGGCCTGGGCTGGCACTCTGACCTGCCAGGCAACTACCCAGTAGGCCATGTCTTACTCTTAGTTAAGCTTTTAAGATCCACAGAGATCCAGACCAGGGACATTTGCGGAAGCAGGAGGACTGGGCCAGTGACCTAGGCCAGAACAGGCTTGAGGCAGTGAGCTCCATACCAGGAGTGCTAAGTGACTTCCAGGAACATGGAGTGACCAATGGGGTAGCTAGAACCATGGCACACAGATGGTTGATGAACAACCATCTGAGCCTTGGATCCTCTGGCACATAGAAGATCAATCACCAGAATCACAGACAGCCCCAACCACACCAATTAGAGGAAAAGATGAGTAGGTAAGGTAAGAACACACACAACACCACAAAGAGCAACATGATACCAGTAAACTCTAGAGACCCTACAACAGCGAGACTTGAACAACCAAATATAGATGAAACAAAAGAAAATGACCTGTACTCCACAAAATTGGAAAACTTAAAGGAAATGGACAACTTCTGGATAAATATCACTTACCAAAATTAAATCAAGACCAGATAAGCAAATTAAACAGACCTATAAATGCTGAAGAAATAGAAACAGTCATCAAAAGTCTCCCAACCAAAAAAATCCCAGGACCAGATGGTTTCAGCTCAGAATTCTACAAGACTTTCAAAGAGGAACTAATACCAATATTCCTCAAATTATTCCACACAATAGAAACAGAGGGAACATTGCCAAACTCTTTTTTTTTAATTTATTATGTATACAATGTTCTGTCTTCATATATGCCTACTTGCCAGAGAGGGCACCAGATCTCATTACAGATGGTTGTGAGCCACCATGTGGTTGCTGGGAATTGAACTCAGGACCTCAGGAGGTTAAGAGCAGTCAGTGCCCTTAACCTCTGAGCCATCTCTCCAGCCCCTGCCAAACTCTTTTTATGAGGCTACAATTACCCTGATACCCAAACCACAGACAGACAATACTAAGAAAGAGAATTACAGACCAATCTCACTCATGAACATTGATGCAAAAATACTAAATAAAATACTAGCAAATCAAATCCAAGAACACATCAGAACCATCATCCACCATATGACCAAGTCGGCTTCATCCCACAGATGCAGGGATGGTTCAACATATGAAAATCTGTCAACATAATCCACCATATAAACAAGCTGAAAAATAAAAACCACATGATCATCTCAGTAGATGCCAATAAAGCTTTCAACAAAACACAACCTTCATGATAAAGGTCTTGGAGAGAGCAGTAATATATAATAAGAACATACCTAAACATAATAAAGGCAATATACAGCAAGCCAACAGCCAACATCAAACTAAATGGAGAGAAACTCCCAGCAATCCAGCTGAAATCAGAGAAAGACAAGGTTGTCCACTCTCCATATCTATTCAGTATAGTTCTTGAGGTCCTAGCTAGAGCAATAAGACACCAAAAGGAGATCAAGGAGATACAAATCGGAAAAGAAGTCAGACTCTCACTATTTGCTGATGATATGCTAGTTTACATAAGCAACCCCAAAATTTCTACCAAGAACCTTCTACAACTCATTAACACTTTCAGTAATATAGCAGAATTCAAGATTAACTCAAGAAATCAGTAGCCTCCTGTATACAGATGATAAATGGGCTGAGAAAGAAATCAGAGAAACAACATCCTTCACAATAGCCACAAATAGCATAAAATATCTTGGAGTAACTCTAACCAAACAAGTGGAAGACTTGTATGACAAGAACTTTATTTATTTATTTATTTTTGGTTTTTCGAGACAGGGTTTCTCTGTGGTTTTGGAGCCTGTCCTGGAGCTAGCTCTTGTAGACCAGGCTGGTCTCGAACTCACAGATATCAGCCTGCCTCTGCCTCCCGAGTGCTGGGATTAAAGGCCTGCGCCACCACCGCCCGGCCACAAGAACTTTAAATCTTTGAAGAAAGAAATTGAAGAAGACACCAGAAAGTGGAAAGATCTACCATGCTCTTGGGTAGGTAGAATTGACATAGTAAAAATGGCAATCTTACCAAAAGTAATCTACAGATTCAATGCAATGCTCATCAAAAT
>NC_022019.1:33870049-33871354 GCF_000317375.1 Microtus ochrogaster
ATCTACAGATTCAATGCAATGCCCATCAAAATCCCAGTAAAATTCATCACAAACCTCGAAAGAACAGTACTCAACTTCATATGGAAAAGCAAAAAACCCAGGATAGCCAAAACAATCCTGTACAATAAAAGAATTTCTGGAGGCATCACAATCCCTGACTTCAAACTCTACTACAGAGCTATGCTACTGGAAACCAGCCTAGTATTAGCATAAAAACAGACAGGAGGATCAATGGAACCAAATGGAAGACCCAGATATTAATCCACACATTTTTGAATACCTGATTTTTGACAAAGAAGCAAAAAAATATCAAATTGTAAAAAGAAAGTATATTTAACAAATGGTGCTGGCATAACTGGATAACAACATGTAGAAGAATGAAAATAGATCCATGTCTATCACCATGCACAAAACTCAAGTCCAAATGGATGAAAGACCTCAACATAAAGCCAGTCACACTGAACCTGATAGAAGAGAAAGTGGGAAGTACACTTGAACACATTGGCACAGGAGACCACTTCCTAAATATAAGCCCAATACAACAGACATGGAGAGAAACAATAAGTGGGACCTCCTGAAATCGAGACGCTTCTGTAAAGCAAAGGATATGGTCAACAAGACAAAACGTCAGCCTACAGAATGGGAAAAGATCTGCACTAACCCCACATCAGACAGAGGGCTGATCTCCAAAATATACAAAGAACTCAAGAAATTGGTCATCAAAACAACAAATAATCCAATAAAAAATGGGGTACAGACCTAAACAGAGAACTCTCAACAGAGGAATCTAAAATGGCTGAAAGACACTTAGGGAAATGCTCAACATCCTTAGTCACCAAAGAAATGCAAATCAAAATAACTCTGAGATTCCATCTTACGCATGTAAGAATGGTCAAGATCAAAAACACCGATGAGAACTTATGCTGGAGAGGTTGTGGGGTAAAGGGAACACTTCTGCATTGCTGGTGGGAGTGCAAGCTGGTACAGCCCCTTTGGATGTCAGTGTGGCGATTTCTCAGAAAATTAGGAAACAGCCTTCTTCAAGACCCAGTAATACCATTTTTGGGTATATACCCAAAGGATGCTCAATCATGCCACAAGGACATGTGCTCAACTATGTTCATAGCAGCTTTGTTTGTCATAACCAAACTAAGTCTCTAAGGGAGACTTACATGGATCTAATCTACATGGGAAATAGAAAAAGACAGGATCTTCTGAGTAAATTGGGAGCATGGGGACCTTGGGAGAGGATTGAAGGGGAGGGGAGAAGCAGGGAGAGGATTAGAGAAAAATGTAGAGCTCAAT
>NC_022019.1:33871769-33874431 GCF_000317375.1 Microtus ochrogaster
TTTGGAGCCTGTCCTGGAACTAGCTCTTGTAGACCAGGCTGGTCTCGAACTCACAGAGATCCGCCTGCCTCTGCCTTCCGAGTGCTGGGATTAAAGGCGTGCGCCACCACCGCCCGGCTATTCATTTTCTAAGAGTTACAATTCTTTGGTTTGGTTTGGTTTATGAGACAGGTATAGCACCACTGGCCTGTAGACCAGGCTGGCCTCAAACTCACGGAGATCCCCTGCCTCCCAAGTGCTGAGATTAAAGTTGTATACCACTACACCTGGCGAATTACAATTCTTATTTAATTGTATGTATCTGTGTGAGTCATGTGCACAGGTGCTGATGGCAGAGCTCAGGTGTGGAGGTCAGAGGTTAATCCTTGGGAGTCATTTCTCTTTTCCCGCCATGTACGTTCTAGGGCGTGAACTCAGGCCACCGAGCTTGGAGGCAAGCATGTTAATCATGTTTATGTACTAGCCATCTTGATGGCTTTCTCTTTTTAAATGATATTTTAACAATTCAGTATGTGTGTGTCTCTGTGTATGGTGTGGGTATGATTGTGGTGTGTGCCTATGTCTGTGTGTGTAGTGTGTGTCTGTTTTGTGTGTTATGTGTCTGTGGTGTGAGTGTGTGTGTAGTGTGAGTGTATGTGGTGTATGTGTGTGTGAGTGTGTGTGCGTGTGTGGTGTGTGTGTATGGTGTGTGGGGGTGTGGTATGAGTGTGGTGTGTCTATGTGTGTGGGGTGTGTGTCTGTGTGTGGTGTGTAGGTGTGTGTGGTGTGAATGAGTACGTAGTGTGTATGTGTCTGTGTGCGTGGTGTGTGTGTCTGTGTATTTGTGTGGTGTGTATATATGTCTGTGTGGTGTGTGTCTGTTTGCGTGGTATGTGTGTGTATGTCTGTGTGGTGTGTGTATGTGTCTGTGTGGTGTGTGTGTGTGTCGGTGTGCATGTGTGTATCTGAACACCTACACGGGAATCCTTCTGTGAAAATTAGAGGCTATGGAGCTGGAGAGATGGCTCAGAGGTTAAGAGCATTGCCTGCTCTTCCAAAGGTCCATAGTTCAATTTCCAGCAACCACATGGTGGCTCACAACCATCTGTAATGAGGTCTGGTGCCCTCTTCTGCCCTGCGGCATACACACAGACAGAATATTGTATACATAATAAATAAAATAAATATTTTTTAAAAAAGAAAAGAAAATTAGAGGCTAGTTTGCAGGAGTGGCTTCTGTCTTTCCGTGTAGGTGGGTGGGGACATTGGACTCAGAGCAGCAGGCTTGGCTGTAAATCCCGGTACCTGCCGAGCCATCTTACTAGCTCAAGCCACAGTTTAGTTGGAGACTGCATTTCCTGCTTAGCTCAGTTCTAATTGAGGCACCAAACACCAGCAGTCTCATCACTGGGAAGTTAGAAACAGGGGGATCAGGAGTTTGAGGTCAGCCTAGCAAAGGGTGAGCTTGAGGCAAGCTTGAGCTGCATGAGGTCCTGTCTCAGAAAGAAACAACGAAACGGAACCGTTCTTTATTTCTAAGATGGCCTCTTTCCCTTTTCATATGTTCCCCTCTGTAGACCTTTTTACACGGGTCTTTAAAACATCGTCAGGCACATACGTTACTGCTTTGGTTAGAAGGAACGGAGGCTTGTGTAAAGGCGTGTAAAGTTATCTTGTCTTCTTATATAATCCCACACTGGCATTTGTAAGCAGACTGACGTGCTCATATTAGTTTTGGATCCAAACTAAAAGTTTAACATAAAAAAAAAGTCCCCAGCCCCCACTCCAAGTGTAGTTCATTTCTAAAACACTGGAGGGCGCTCTAGCAACGGAGATGTAGCGGATCTCTGCAGTCGTGGGCCGCGCCCTCGCAAATAGGCTGCTTTTCTTAAGAAAGGGATGAGGTTTTTCTGCTCATTCTTTAAGACAAACGAAAGACACACGGAGGGGGAGAGGAATGGGTCTACACTGGCCTGTAAACGGTCCGCTTAAATTTTAAGCCTTAAAAGTTGGTAAGAGACTTAAGTCGCCCTTGGTACCCCAGGACCTTCCGTCTAGGGTCCTGGGCTGCCGCACTGTGCTGCGTGCGATCCTGGCTCATTTTGCTTTTTAGGTCTCAGCTCACACCAATCAGGGAGGACTTCCTGATTGACAAAGCCCCTTTCCCACCATCCTCCGCTGCTGCCTCTACCCTCTCCCTATCCTGCCTCGCTTTCCCCATCACTTCCTCTTTCAGAAGTATCAGGTGTTTATTTCTTGCTTGTCTGTTTGACCTCCCTCCAGAACACAAATATCCACAACATCAGGGATGTAGCCTGCTTATTCTGTTGTTTTTAAAACTCCCGAGACTACAAAGTGACATTCCGTTGTCAGGAAAGCAATTGCTGGGTTAGGCATGAAGCTGAGTTGGACTGCTTGCCTGGTGGGATTGACAGTTTGGATCAGCAGCGTCTACCCATGTGAATCAGAACAGTGTTCTGGTGACAGTGCCAACTACTCTGGGCCATGAAGAAGCCTCTCCCTGCAGCTTCGCTGCGCCCGGCTTTGATATGCACACGTCAAAAATCCTCTTCCCCTGCTCCCCCACCTCCTGTGTGCTGGGGTGCAGTGGTTACCTCACCTTGCACCCTGCTCATCCAACCACGTACAGCCGTCCAACCACACACTCCTGGGGGCACACTCA
>NC_022019.1:33875148-33884106 GCF_000317375.1 Microtus ochrogaster
AACCACACACTCCTGGGGGCACACTCAGCCATCCAGCCACACACTCCTGGGGGCACACTCACCCTGGTCCCAGCTGTGCCGAGGAGTAAACCCAGGCCCTCACACATCGTAGGTGGACCCTTCTTAACTGAGAGGCCTTTTGGGGTGTGTAGGAGTAGAATTCCTGGGTCATGTGGCATCTTTGGGAATAACTCATGAGGAACCATCCAACTTGTTCACTTCGGCTCCACTTTTCGTCATACCCACAATGCACTGTGGCCCAGGCCTCTCCATCCTTAATGGCTCTTGCTACTTCCCGCTGTCTCATATAGCTGTTCTGGCTGCTGTGAGGTGAGCGCCATGCTGTCTCTCCAGATGACTCATAAATGCACGCCTGTTCATCCCTCTGCGCCTCCCGTGTTCTCCTGCTGCACCCGTGACAACCCTCCCCGTCCCCCGTAGCTCTTGAGCATGCGCAATCTTGCCTTTCGGCCCTTCACACCCTGCCCCTTGGGTCCTCCTCACACTCCACGGGCCACACTTCCCAGGTCTCCTCCTTCCGGAAGCTGGGGATGGCAGGGTTCACATCCAGTGTCCGCTTAGACAGGAAGAAGCACCTGATAGTGGCTGTGGTGTCTGCGATGAGAAGAGGCTGGAGACATGGCTCAGAGGTTAAGAGAACTGGTTGTTCTTCCACAGGACTCGGGTTTAATTCCGAACACCCACATGGTGGCTCACAACCATCTCTAAACCAGCTCCAGGAAAACTGATGCCCTCTGGCCTCTGTGAGCAGTGCACAGACACACATGTAGACACAATACCGATACACATAAAATAAATAAACAAATGAACCCTATTAAAAATCAACAGTACGTCCACACGCAAAGGGAAACTAGACACCTGTGTAAAAGCACCACCCTCGGGGCAAGTCCTCCCCTCCCCTCCCATCTCTCTCCCCTCAGCACCCACCCTCGGGGCAAGTCCTCCCCTCCCCTCCCATCTCTCTCCCCTCAGCACCACCCTGGGGCAAGCCCTCCCCTCCCCTCCCCTCCCCTCCCATCTCCCTCCCTCCCTCCAAGGTTTACCCTGAGGTGTGAATTCTGCACTTCCTTCTTACATTAGCTCTTCTCAGGGTCCACCCCTTTGTGCTTGTGCCTAGTACACAGTGCCAGGCACACAATGGGCACGGGTAAGACTTCTTGAATGAACACCTCCTCGTATGGCCACAGTAAGCAGAATTCGTTACTAATTATCGGCTCGACGTGAGAAGGTGGAGAGGCAAACTTTCTGTGTATGAGTGTGGGTGTCTGTATGTTTTCCTAGATTATAGATTTGTCTAAACATTCCTGGTAATTTAAGATGTCAAATCTGAAGTTTCTTTCTTGGCTTGAGTTCTTGAACACTGGCCAGGGCTGTTTTCAGATTCCACAGTATTCTTCCTTTTGTCAAAGAGTTTTTCCAAAGAATAAATCAGAGGTCTGTACAAACTACGCTGTTGATCTGCACAGCTGAGCGATGGGACCTTTAGAAATGCCTCACGTGACTTACCGCAGACCAAGGTGTCCATGAAGATACACTGGCCATCTGACTCAGTGTGAACTAAGGTGCCTCCTTGTCACTCTCTCCAGCCTTCCTGTTTGTTTCAGAATTTCTAGGCAGCTCTTCCGCCCTTCATGGCAGGGCCCACTTGGGGTCTAGAAGGTGCACTAACAATGGTTGTGATGTGAGCTTGGTGCGTCTCAATGGCCGAGCGAGCTCTACACTGGCACTAAAAACAAAACAAAACCAACAGTCTTTCCGTGGAGCCGTGTCTTAGTACGGTGGGAAGAGGGTTTGCTTTCATTGTGAGATTGCCATTTGTGTGTGTGTGTGTGTGTGTTCACACAAGTGTGTGGGCACGCATTTACATGTATGCAGGGACTGTCATTGGACTGGAGCTCGCCAATCAGGCTAAAGCCTGCTGGCCAGCAAACTCCAGGGAATGCTGAGATTCCAAGTGTGTGCCACTCCGTGTGGCTACATGTGACACTTTGATGTGGGGACAGGGGATTGAACTCAGGTCCTTATGCATGAGAGGCAAGCACTTTGCAGACTGGAGACCAGCACCCGGGGTTGTCTCCTCATTGGTTTGCCTTCTTGGTTTCTGGAACGGGGCACAGTGGGGAGTGTGGATGGATGACTTTGTCAATTCCTGTTTTTGAATCCCAACTATGGCTGTGGAAGAGGCCTGCACTCGTGTGGGTGGCGTGGCACAGCCTGCTGGGCCCGAGGCCCCGTGTGGGCTTATGCTGTGTGTGTGATGTTCATTGGGCGGTAAGCGCATTGAGGACAGGACATCATATTGACACAGCTGTCCCCTCCCAGGACTGGGCTGAGCCACTGCTGACCAGCCTGCCTCTGAGCCTGGCCTGGTGGCTGCAGCCAACCAGGGATCAGCAGGGATTAGCAGGTTGTAGGCTGCACAAACATCTAAGGTGTGAGAACGGGGATCCCAGGCACCAGCCCACGGAAGGCTTTCGGAGATGGAAAGGGCGCTGTTGACCCAGGTGCACGCTATTAATGAGTATCCTGTCTGGGGAGGAGTTAGTGAGAATGCGAGTATTTCCAGGATTATTGTTAATGGGGGATAAGAAATTTATCTTTTCATCTTTGCAACCATATGGCTTCTTGCTTGATGTGGTTTTGCTCTCGAAAAGCAATTTTTAAACTTGTTATATTTCTAAGGACAGCACTGTTTTTTTTTTTTTTTTTAAAGAACTCATTATTGGTTTTATTGTGCAGGAGAATGAGAACAGTATTTACTTCCTAAAACAGCTTGTCACAAACAATTCTAGAACACTCCACAGGGAGAGCTGTTTTCATTCAGGCTCTCATTCATACATTCTCTTTCTTTTTTTTTTATTTTTTTATTTTCGAGACAGGGTTTCTCTGTAGCTTTTTTGGTTCCTGTCCTGGAACTAGCTCTTCTAGACCAGGCTGACCTCGAACTCACAGAGGTCCGCCTGCTTCTGCCTCCTGAGTGCTGGGATTAAAGGCGTGCGCCACCACCGCCCGGCCCATACATTCTCTTAAAGGGAGAGAATTGAAGAGAATTGTGCCCCAGGTTCTGGTCACTCTTGAGGCGGCTGCTCAGGTGGAGAGCAATGTGCAGAACCTTCTCTACGGACACCAGAAGGCTGTGTATTTCGTGCAGGGTCTCGTGTAAGATGTTTCCTTTTCAATGGCTCTCTGACGGTTGTATATGTGTGTGTGTGAGCACGTGTGTGTGTGTGGGACATGTGTGTGTGTGTTTGTGAATGTGGGCATGTGGGGTGGCATGTATGTGTGTGTGTTTGTGAATATGGGTATGTGTTTGTGAGCGTGTGTGTGTGTGTACACAGCACACATATGAAGCACAATTACACTTTGGGGAGTCAGTTCTTACCTCCGACCTTGTTTTGAGACAGACAGGGTCTTTTCTTGACTCTGCCTCTGCCTGAGGCTAGCCTCAGACTCACCACGTACAGCCAAGGATGGTGTTAAACTCCGGCTCTCCTGTCTTTGATTCCCACAGACTTCCAGCCGGCCCGCGGGCTCCCAGGTGTTTCTCCTGTCTTTGATTCCCGTCTCACAGTGGGAGCTTCAGGCTGACAGTCACGTGCTACTGTATTTGGGTCTTTCCTGTGGGTCCTGGGAATCTGGATTCAAGCGGTGAGCGCAAGGCAAGCACTTTGCCTACTGACCAATCTGCCAGCTCCTGAGGCAGGGTCTCAGGAGTATCCCAGCATGCCTATGAGCTCACGGAGATCTGCCGGCCCCAGCCTCCTGAGAGCCACCCACCATTCCTGGTTTACCGCTGACCTTTCAAGTGTGCTGTGAGGAGAGGAACTGTTGAGAAGAACTGGCTGTCCAGGAACTCATTTTTAGACCAGGCTGGCCTTGAACTCACAGAGATCAGCTTGCCTCTGCCTCCCAAGTGCTGGGACTAAAGCCGTGTGCCGCTACACCAGCTCCAATGAGCACATCTGTCGTGACTGTTTTTTAGTCTCCCAGCAGCCCACGTAGCTCCTTGGCCTGCGGGTAGGTCTTAGCAGTGCTAACTAAATTGGCTGCGCTGGGGCATGTGGCGAGAAAGAATGTCTCCATTGCTGTTCCTGTTGCTGCAGTAGAATGCCCCTGCCATAGTGACTTACAGGAGAAATGCTTTGTTCTGATTCATACTTTGAGATGGCAGTCATCATGACAAAGCCAGCAGCCAAGTTTTAGGGCTGTAGCCACATTGCGCAGTAAAGAAACAGGGGAGCTGGGGAAGTGGCCGAGCAGTGAAGAAGACTGGCTGCCCTTCCAGGTGACCCAGTTCAATCCCCAGCACACCATGGCATCTCACAACCAGGGGATCCGCAGGTGACCCGGTTCAATCCCCAGCAACCATGGCATCTCACAACCAGGGGATCCGACACCTTCTTCCTGCCTCCGTAGGTACTACACACACGGTGTGTGTACAGTTGTCATACATGTACGCAAAACACTCACACACGTGAAAAGATAGACGATTTTTAAACATGGAGAGAGGGGGGGGGGGAATGCTTCCGTACAGTTGAGGTTCTCAGCCCAGAGGATAGCGCCATCCACAGACTCCCCACTCCACTAACCTAGTTAACCTAGTCCCTCACGGGCGTGCCCAGGGGCCTGTCTCTTGGGTGTTTGCAGATGTCACCAGGTTGACAGTTGAAATGAACAGTCACACAGGGATAAGCTCAGATTCTGTGGGGACACAGAGGTGGGGTTTCTGGACCATCCTCTTGGGAGCTGACTTTAAAGGCTGACAGAGAGGGCAGGGTAGCTCCTGCAAGAGAGAACCACGTGTCCCACAGGAGTTAACACAGGACAGTGTAGTGTGGTGGGGACTCAGCCCAGGGCTTGGCTGTGACGCGGAGCAAGCAGACTGAGGTGACACCACCGAGCTTCTCTGACCAGCACAGGACTTCTGCCAGGCAACAGAGGGGCGAGGAAGATGATTCACCCCCTCACCCACCCCACCAGGCTGGCTCTTCATTCTGAAGCCTGGTTGAGGCGCTGCCTTGTCATGGCTGCGGCCAGCGAGAAACAACATGAGGAAGGGTTTGTCTGGGTTTGCTGTTTGAGGGGACCACTATTATGGCGGGGAAGCAGGGTGAAGTGTCTGGTCATCTTGTTTCTAGTCGGGAAGCAGCGAGAGGTGGATGTTAATGCTTACCTGACTTTCTCCTTGTGATTCAGCAACTGACTCCAGCCCATGGAATGGGCGCTGCTCCACCTCAATTAACCTGTCAAGAAACAGCCCTGGGTGTGCCCAGAGGTTGTTTCACGGTGACCTGGGGGCTTGTCGAGTCGACAGTCTGTTCTAATGGGCGATCTAAGTGGTATTTGCACGGCATTTCAGTCGGGTGCCTTTCTCTTTTACCTCACATTCATAGCACTGGGGATGCGGGGATGCTGTGCAGTGGTAGAACATCCCCTAATACGCAGGAGGCCCTGAGTTCCAACACCTCAACGCTCAACCTCCCATGCTCTGGGGAAGCTAAATGAACCAGCGCAACAGTGTTTGCACCAGAAGCAGCAGGCTCATTGCGCTAATGAGCTCGCTGCATTGAACTGGTTCTAGTTGCTTGCAGCTCTCAGGTAACTTCGGATCTCTGTATACTGCACAACCGCCCACTTAACTTCCTGCATCTGCAGTTAATTTGTTAAGAGGCCTTAATTAGGAACTTCAAACAGTTTAAATGTCAATCAGCAAAGCAGCGAAGTTCTCAGGTCCCAGCGTTCTGCCGGTGTTGGTCGTCGGGACATAATCCCAGGTGGACGTAATTCAAGACAGATGACATTCCTGGGCTGTAGTTACAAAGGGCTTCTATAATAAGCCAGCCCCTGTCGTCACTCTGCCAGAAGGATCATCCAGTTAGGACTTGGGACTTACTGCTCACGGTTCCGTGGTTGGGTTGGCTCTTCTGAATGGCAAAAGGCCCCTGGAGCTACGCTGTGAATTAAAAAAAAAATACGTGCAATACTTAGTGTGAGATGATCCCGATTTTAACACTAATCGTGGGCTGGGTATGGCATTGGGATGGACCACTCACGGGTCTAAAATGTTCAAAGTCCCCAGTCCCACTAACCACCAAAACCTAACCGAAACTCAGTGTTTATGATTTTTTTTTTTAATTCTTACACTTAAAGGCACTAACAAATTTGGGTTTCACAAATGTTGGCTTTTTGCCCTTTTCTCCTTTTCTCTGTTCTTTCGTCTTTTTCAAAAGTGTGCGAAGAAAGGGTTAAACGTGGCAACAAGTCTTGTTTGAGCAGAAGGTAAAACCCAAGGCGGGCAGAATAAATTAACCCTGCCTTTTCCCTGCAAGTCGGTTAGTGGGTGTTACATCCTTAGTCGTTTGTGCTACAAAGTAAATAATTTCTGGCAGCTGGGTTACTTTTCACCACTTCTAAGTTCATGACTAATGATGCTGGAAGATCTGTGGTCATAAAGGGAGCCGTGTGAGAGTTTAAGTTGTGTTTTGGAAGCTTAAGGATGTGCGTGCCAAGACATAGACATATATAAGTGACTTATATGGCATTTTGTTGTATGTGAATTTGAGATTTTTTTAAAGTTTTAAAACTAGTTCAAATATGCCATACTGAACTGCAGGGAGCCAGACAGGATCGCCATTGCAAGATGGCACCACATCCTGTCTTGCCGGTTATACTCCATATTTGGCGATGCCTTTGAGAGCTGCCTGTCCCCCACTTCCCGCATGCGCGGTGAATGGGGGTCCCTGGGCCTATCTCGATGCAGTCTGGTGTCAGCTGATGGTGGCAACCAATCACAGGGCAACCCATGTGCCAACTCCATATATAAGCAGCTGCCTTAGTGCTCTCGGGCCCCCTTCGCTTCATGTTATCTCTCAACCAAGTGCACTCCAGTAAAGCGTGATCTGAGAAGAATTCTCGTGTCGTGGTCGTTCTTTCTCGCTGGTCGAGGAGTTCGCCGCGCTGAACTGTTTTGTTTTGTTTTGAGATGGGATTTCTCTGTGTAGCCCTGGCTGTCCTGGGACTTACTATGTAGACCAGGCTGGCCTGAAACTCAGAGATCCGCCTGCCTCTGCCTCCTGAGTGCTGGGATTAAAGGTGTGCACCACCACCTGGCTGTACTGGTCATTTCTTAGAAATAAAGATGTGACCTTAAAAGTGTATGTGTGTGAGCTTGCGCGTGCGTGTGCGTGTGCGTATGTGTGTGTGTGTGTGTGTGTGTGAGAGAGAGAGAGAGAGAGAGAGAGAGAGAGAGAGAGAGAGAGAGAGAGTGTTCCAGGACAGCCAGAAACCTTAATCTTAAAAAAAAAAGGGGGGGAGCACTTGTGTATGAGAGCAGGGCACTCTGTGTGTGTGAACCCTCGTGTTTGCAGGTGTGTGCTTGCACACACACGTCAGGGCACTCTGTGTATGCGAACCTTCGTGTTTGCAGGTGTGTGCTTGCACACACACGTCAGGGCACTCTGTGTGTGCGAACCCTCGTGTTTGCAGGTGTGTGCTTGCACACACACGTCAGGGCACTCTGTGTGCGAACCCTCGTGTCTGCAGGTGTGTGCTTGCACACACACGTGTGGCAGTCAGAGGACACTCTCACTCTGAGCTCTCTCTCCTGGGGATTCCTGGGATCCAGGTCAGGTGGTCAGGTCTGCAGGCGCCTCTGCCGCTGAGCCTCTCAGGGGGGCTGTCAGCTGCTTTTGAAAGTTGAAAACTTATTTTTACTTTGTATGATTTTTAGGTTTCCTTTTCCCAGAAAGTATGTTGCTAAATGGTCTCTGGCCAGAAACAGCTCTCATAGCAAATAGTCTACAAAAGTCAGATACATCCAAATTCAAGATTCCGTGTATTTTCTGGTAGTCAGCTTTGTTTTAAAGGCTTCTAGGAGGTGTTTTCTTTTGAAAGCGCTCATTGGCCCTGTGTTCGGTGTGTTATGTGTTGTTAAAGCTTCATATAAATGTACACATATTAAAACACAAGGTTTACAGAACCACTGGGGCCGCTTTCACTTGTGCGGTTCCCGTGGTCACCCTGTGAGTTACAGCGCTTCTTGGGCCGGGAGCATGGGTACAAAGTTGCCTTATGCGGTCGGAATGTACACTTTAACGTTTTCTTCTAATTACTTCTCAAAACGCAAGATCAGCTGACATCCGCCCACCTACTTAAGTGGGAATACAAAGGCCCAGTGACTCCCTCAGCTTTACAGCCGTCATTTAGGAAGTGAATTCAAACCCCCTCTCTCTAGAGAGGACTTGCTGATTTTCTCCTGGTCTCCCCGAGTCACAGGGTAGAGCTCCGTGCTTGTTACCCAGAGGCCCAGCGCATCAGTACATCTGACACACCAAATGGAAAAGTCCCTGGCACTTGGGGAGGTCAGAGACTAGGCGGAGAAGACCTGTCCTCCTCCTTTCCCCGTGGCCTGTCACCTGGGAAGTCGCAGCAGGGTGGCTGTAAAATCGTGGGAGCTCATTTTATGTGAAACCGTTAGCAGCCTGGGAAGTGAGGACTAGCTGCCTCTCCTCCTGAACGGCATCCTTTATAAGCGTGGAGGGCCAGCAGGAAGGAGAACAGGCTTGTGAACCCGAGCTTCAGGCCCTGGGCAACAATCATTTTGTAACAGAGTTTCAAGTCTTAGGTTATCTGAATGGACCTTTAAGTGTGGCGGGCACAGGGCCCATTATTTTCTGCTTGTTGTGACAAGGTGATTTCTCTGTTTGCATCTCTGGGTGGGGAATGGTGTTACCAGCATAAAAACTATTTAAAAATATGGTTGTTTTTGTTAGTGGGGGAAGAAGCAATAGTTTTAAGTGTTGTAGCTGATAAGGTTTTTTGTTTTTGTTTTTGTTTTTTTGGTTTTTTTTGTTTTTTGAGACAGGGTTTCTCTGTGGCTTTGGAGCCTGTCCTGGAACTCCCTTTGTAGACCAGGCTGGCCTCGAACTCACAGAGATC
>NC_022019.1:33884206-33894216 GCF_000317375.1 Microtus ochrogaster
GGCCTCGAACTCACAGAGATCCGCCTGCCTCTGCCTCCCGAGTGCTGGGATTAAAGGCGTGCGCCACCACTGCCCGGCTATCTGATAAGGTTTTTAATGTGAAAAGAGCACCTAGGGTACGTCATTGCTGTGTGGGACCAGGAGGCCAATCCTGAGCCTGGGGCAAGGGTGGCCCGCAAGGCCTTGGAACTAGGGGAGTGGAGAGCTCCCTGAAGTGCAGACAGGACCTGCGGGCTGGCAAATGGTCCTGACAGTGACTAACCGAGTTCCAGGTTTTTAAACCCAAGAGGGGGTCTTATAAATTCTTGTGTGTCCGCATGCGTGTGTGCATGCCCATGCCCAGGCAGGTCAGAGGTCAACCTGCAGGAGTTGGTTCTCTCCCTCCGCCATGTAGGTAGGCCCCGTGAATCAAGCCCAGGTTAAGGCGTCAGGCTTGGCAGTGAGAGCCTTCACCTGCTCAGCTCATTTTGCCAGCTCCCAGGTGGTTCATTAACTGAAACCATGAGGAAAACCAAAAAGATGAAGTGAGAATCCAGGGCTCCTTCTGCGGGTCAAAAGCAGGACCTCCACAGTAGTTCTTAACCCGTGGGTCGCGACCCCCTTTGGGGGACACATATCAGAAATTTACATTATGATGTGTGTATGATGCACAACAGTAGCAACATTACAGTCAGGAACTAGCAGCCAGATAATGTCATGGTTGGGGTCACCACACGTGAGAACCACTGATCTAGAAGCTAACTGGCTGTCAGGACGCCTGTCTATGCAAATCTCTGCCCACGTGGTCCCTACCCATCCCTGTCTGTCCAACTCCCTCCTCCAGGGGGTGGGTGGAAGGGGGCTAGGTGTGTTAGCAGTGTTACCCTGCCTGGTCCCCACTGTCTCCCCTGAGGTCCTGGGGTGTGGTGGGACGTCCCTTTGCTTCCAGGTCCATTAGCAGTGAGTGGCATTGGTTTCCTTGTAGCCCCTTCAGACCCAGAGACATCACCCCTTGTCCTTTTCTGGCTGTGGGTTCTGGTGCATGGCTGCAGGGGACTGGTGCAGAGCAGCTGTAGGCTTCTGGGTTCTGGTGCATGGCTGCGGGGGGCTGGCGCAGAGCAGCTGTAGGCTCCTGGACATAGGGCTGCCCTTAGTCTCCAGGTCTGATGCTTCTCAAAGCACACGCATGGGATGGTGTGATCTGCATTAGGAAGTGTGTGTGTGTGTGTGTGAGCGTGTGTGTGAATGGTATTGTACATGTGTATATGTGTGTGTATGTGAATGTGCATGTATGTGAATGGTATGTACGTGCATGCATGTGTGTGTATGTGTGTAAACTGTATGTACATGGGTATATGTATCTATGTGAATATGTATGTATGTGTGTATGTGTGTGTGTGTGTGTGTGTGTGTTTAAGATAGGGTCTCCCGTAGCCCAGGCTAGCCTCAGACTAATGTATCTATGTGAATATGTATGTATGTGTATATGTGTGTGTGTGTGTGTGTTTAAGACAGGGTCTCTTGTAGCCCAGGCTAGCCTCAGACTCACTACGTAAAGCCAAGGATGGCGTTAAACTTGCGATTCTCCTACCTTTTCTTCCCAAATGTTGCCATTACAGCAGTGCACTGGATTTACATAGTCTGGGAGTCAGACCTAAGGCTTGACACAGCAGGCTAGCACACTACCAAATGAGCTACACCGCTCTCCCTGAGGTCAGTACAATATGGTCGAAACCACTGTGCCCCCGGGCTTTGCCATCTCTGCTGCAGGTCCCTGTTTTAAGTTTCAAGCCCAGTTCCTTGTGGGGACCTTGCTTTCCACTGGGCTTTTATGATCCTCCCTTAGGTCTCTGGAGTTCAAGCACCCTCTCGCTTAGAGGTGCTTTTATGGCTTCGAGGGTGGCTTGCTCTGACTCTTGTTCAGAGTAACCAGGTCAGAAAGGTCACGTGCGAGTTCAGTGTAGAGGTGCTCGGACAGCACGGGCAGCACAGGCAACTTGGGCAACTCGGGCAGCACGGGCAGCACGGGCAACTCGGGCAGCACGGGCAGCAAGGGCAGCACGGGCAGCATGGTGCATGCTTCTCTGAAGCAGACGCACATCTGAATGCTGGGAGCAAACCCACCGTCTCTGCTTCAGAAGCAGGGCCCGTTTCAGGGGGATATTGTCCTGATAAAGACTAAAATGCTGTTCTAAAAGCCTGGCCTGAGGATTTTAGCACTTAGGAGGATCACAAAGTCAAGGCCAGGCTAGCCTACACAATGAGTTCTAGACCACTGGCCTGAAATGCATGGTAAACCCTTGTCTTCAAACAACAATAATAATGATAATGATAATAATAATAATGAACAGTGAAATAACTCGGTGGATAAAGGTGCTTGCTGCACACACCCGAGTTCGATCCCCTTAACCTACGCAGAGTCTGAAGGGGAGAATCAACTCCTCTGACCCACAATATGGCATGCACTCACATTACACAATTACACACAGAAAATAATAAACACATAATGAAGCCAAGTAATGATGCTTATTAATAAAATAAAACTTAAAATCTCCTTAAACTGCTCAGTTTTTCCTTCTTCCTCCTCTTAATTTCCTCATGCAGTGTGGACACCACCACATTTGTGAGAGTTGGGGTCTCTGGCTCGTATGCTCCCTGAAAAGCAGGTCTGGCTGTAACTCAGGCGCCAGGCAGGAGCCGCGATGGCTCGGAGAAGTGCTCAAAGCCGCAGGGTTGGGGCAGAGAGAGTGCCAAGGATGAGCTTCGCGGTCTCCCCAGGTTTTCACGAAGGTAGTTCTGAAGCCAGCAGTGTTTGATGGAATCTTACCTAGTTCAAAGACATTATTTTTGGCCTCTCCTTTCTCTTCTTTCCTTTTTTTCTTGCCCCTTTCCCCTGTGACCTCCCGTTCCAGCTGAGTGCTCCTGTCCCCGGGTGCCCTGTACTGTTCTTCTTGACCCGCCCTGCCCTCCCCCGGGATCTATTCTTGTACCTGGAAAGACTCCACGAGTCTCCGGATATGCCAAGCACCCTGCCTTACATTCGTCGATGCTCTGGAGAGAAGGGGATTTCTTTACCCATTTTACAAATAAGGAACAGGAGAGTCTAATCTGAACTTACGGACAAGGGAGGGGCAGGAGCCGACCCAACTCCTGTGTCTGAGTCCTGTTCAAGGAGCCACAAGCCTTGTAGCCCTTTAGTTCGGCACCTTCTGGAAGGAGGATTCTTTTATTGCTCTCAAAAAGGCCACTGTTGGGCCTGGAGAGATGGCTCAGTGGTTAAGAGCACAGGCTCCTCTTTCAAATGGACCTGAGTTCAATTCCCACACGGCAGCTCGTAACTGTCTGTAATTCCAGTTCCAGAGGATCTGACACCTCCTGTAGACATACATGCAGGAAAACACCAATGTGGATTAAATAAATAAAGAAATCATTTAAAAATAAAGTTTAAAAAAGGAAACTAACTCTTCTTTAAATTGTTTAAAAAAAATCATTGTTATTTTATGCATAGGTGTTTTGCCTGCAGGTGTAAGGGCACCACGTAAGGAAAGTATCCTTGGAGACTGGACGAGGACATGGAGTTGCCGAACCCTGGGACCTCTCCAAAAGCAGCCACTGTTCTCGACTGCTGAGCCATCTCTACAGCCCCTAAAGAGGATTTTATAAAACACACACAAGTACACATAAAACATGGTAATGCTGTTCACAGTTGGTGCTACCCCAGAGCAGCACGGGAGACCGTTTGCCACATTTTAAAAATGAGGAGTAAGGCTGGGAGATGGCTCAGCAGTTGAGAGCACTGACCGCCGCCCTCCCAAAGGACCTGGTTCAATTCCCAGCACCCACATGGCAGCTCAGAACTGTCTGTAACTCCAGTTTCAGGGGACTTAACATTTCCCATGGCAAAACACTAATAGACACAAAAAATTAAAATAAAAATGATGATTTTTAAATGAATCTAGGTGAAAACCCAAATAAAAGCTATTTATAGTTTGGCATTGACAGTATATATATTTTTCCTTTATTAGGCTGAAAAATACCAGTTTGTTTCTTTAAAAATTTGGTCAGACATAGCCGGGCGGTGGTGGTGCACGCCTTTAATCCCAGCACTCGGGAGGCAGAGGTAGGCGGATCTCTGTGAGTTCGAGACCAGCCTGGTCTACAGAGCTAGTTCCAGGACAGGCTCCAAGCCACAGAGAAACCCTGTTTCGAAAAAAAAAAAAATTTGGTCAGACAAAAGAAGAAAAAAATTACAGAAAGTGAAGGCCAAACTGAGTGTGACGGTGGTCCCAATTCTTGGCAGACCAAAGTGGGAGGTTACAAGCCAGAGGTCAGGCTGGGCGACTTAGGCAGACCCTGTTCAAGGACAGGGAAAGAGAGAAAAAAGAAAAAGAGACTAGGAACGGGGAGGAAGGAACGGGTAGGCTGGATTCTCATTGTTGGCTGAGGTTTCTGTCCTGCCTGGACCTACAGCTGTTTATTTCCAAAGAATCACACAGAGGTCTATATCAATTATAAACTGGTTGACCCAGTAGCTCAGGCTTCTTAATAATTAATTTTTATAACTTACATTAACCCATCATTTTTGTCTGTGTTAGCCACATGGCTTGGTGCCTTTTTTGGCGAGGCAGTCACATCCTGCGTCCTCTGCATCTGGGTCATGCCTGCAGACTGTGCTTCCCTCTTCCCAGCATTCTCGTTGCCCTGCCTCTACTTCCTGCCTGGCTACTGGCCAATCAGCGTTTTATTAAACAAGTACAAAAACCAAATCTTTACAGGGTAAAACCATTGTCCCATAGCATCTTATTACTTAAACATCTGTGGATCGAATGCCATCGTAGAGTGAGAAGCCAGAGCTACAGCTCATCGTTGGCATCTTGAGCTGTGCTGCTTCCTGGGCACAGCCCTCTTCGGGTCTGTTTAGGAGACTGCTTTTGAGACCCCCCCACTATCCCTGAAACCACCATAGCTGTCCCCTCTTCCAGAACCTATTGACGTAACTTCGTAGCAAAAATGCAATATGTCGTCTGCTCAGAGGCTTTGGCATCTCCATTCTCTGGTGTTCCTGGAGGTGACCAGTAATGACTGCTTCACAGCAGTCCACACCATTGCCCTGCGTGCATTCCGGGCAGCCAGAGTCTCTTCCGGAGCGTAACTTGAATTCTCCATCTTTGGCACCTACATTATTAACTACCCGTATCCTCGTATTTTCTGCCAATAAGGTTATTTATTTATTTTTCTTTTTAAGGACTTGTTTATTTTTATTTTATGTGCATATGTATGCCTGGTGCCCACACAGGCTAGAAGAGAGCTTTGGATCCCTGTATCCCTGTACTGGAGTTATAGGTGGGTTATAAGCCATCAGGTAGGGGCTGGAAACTGAACCTGAGCCCCCTTCAAGAGCAGTGAGTGCTTCTAACCACTGAGCTGTCTCCCCAGGCCCACAATTCTGCTTCCTTGCTTCCTTGCTTCCTTCCTTCCTTCCTTCCTTCCTTCCTTCCTTCCTTCCTCCCTCCTTCCCTCCCTTCCTTTTTTTCATTCATTCATTCATTCATTCATTCATTCATTCACCCATGCGTTCTGACAGGGTCTCACTCTATAGCCTTAGCTGACCTGGAATTCACTATGTAGACCAGGCTGGCCTTGAACTCATAGAGAGAGTGCTGTGATTAAAGTCCAGGAAGGGATTTCTCGATGAAATAGTTTGATCACTTCACACGTGTTGTGTATGTAGCGGTAAGTCAGATACACTCTAAGCAGTCTGTGTGCCACCCTTTCTGCCATTTTAATTGATGATTTAGAGCAGGGAGCCGTGGGAGCTCACAGTCTGCAAAGCGTGCTTCTCAAGGCGGAGGAAAGCCTCAGAAAGGACGTGGGCCGAGTGCCACGCTGGCCCCAGAAGGGCATCCTCCCTCATCTATGGTGATTTGCCATCGGAAGCATTTGCTTATATTGTTCTGTTAAATAAAACTCAGGAGTCAGATATTGGGGTAGAAACCTGATTGATCAGAGAAGAGGCAGAGAAGCGACTGGTGACCTCTCTCTCTCCTTCCTTGATCCAAAAAGACTTTGAATCTTCCTAAGACCCTCCCTACTACTTCCTGTGTCTCTCTATATGTATCCTGGGTCCTCCCAAAACCCCTATGGCTAATTCTGGTCAGTCTGTCGCTAACTCCACTCTGATTCAAGACTAAACTTTATGGGCAGTTTTGGAGTGTCAGTGCAAACCAACATCTCTAAACAGTAACCTAGCCTTTGCCGGGTTGACCCCACACCAGAGCTGGCTGCTTGTCTGACCGTCGACTTGTGTGAAGCTCCCTTCTGACCAGGTGGAGGTGCTGTGTGACCACCTGCACATGCTAGCATTTGGTCCCTTGGGCAGGAATGTTAGCACCATGCTGCACACATGAGCCTTAGACCTCTCTGTCTTCCCTTATGTTGAACCAGAGGTTCGGGGCCTAGGAGGCTCTTGTGAAACACGGAGCAAGTTCCTGGTTTTTGTTTTCTTAAATCTTTGCACGTGTGTGCATTGTCTGTGTTTGTGTATGTGAATGCGGGTGTATATATACCACAGTGCACCACACATGGAGGTCAAAGGACAACCTGGGTATCAGCCCTAGCCTTGTCTGAAATGGGGTGTTGATGTTGCGTATCCCCATTTGTGATCTCATGGGAGTTCTACCATGAGTGCTGGGGACTTTAACTCAGTCCTCCTGCTTGTGTGGCAAGTACTTTACCCAGTTTTGGGGTGCCTTCATGAGAAACACTACAGATCCCTTAACAACCAAAACCAAGCACAAAACCCTTAGTATGATTTGGAGTTCAGCAAAATAGTTGACGGGGCACAAGCTTACGGGGAGACAGCATGAGAAAGGACAACGTGTAACAAATCAAGATTTTTGTTCAGCCACAAAGCTGAGCATTGTGGCACATGCCTGTTATTTCAGTATTGTGAGGACTGGCATGAGTTTGAGGCCATCTTTGGCTACAGAGTGAAATTCTATTTAAAAACAACTAACCAAACAAAATAGATGTATTGCTCCTGGTGTAGGGGTAATTTAGTGGGAAAGTATGTGAGGCTCCAAGTTCATTCACACAAACACACAGACACACACACACGCATGCACACACACGTATTTCCTACTCTAAAAAGTCTGCTTAGGGAAGGCAATCTGTGTCTCGGTTAGTAGTCTGTAACTCTTGTGCCGTCAGTGCATATCATACTTCAACTCCCCAAAAGCAACCCCGAGGAGGAAGAAGGTGCCCGGTGCCCGTTTTCCCTAAGGGTCGTAAAAACAAATGTAGGGAAGGGCATATACCGATTCTCTTGGGACCAATTAAACAGATTCTGAGGAAGAAAGCAGAGAAGACTCCTCAGAGTTAAGATGGGGAGAAAAGTGATTTTGGGGATAACAGCCATCAATTATTTTCCTGTTCGAGTGTTTTTCCGAAGGGCAGAGGGTGAGAAATATCGTGCATCCTCCAAAGCCGAGACACATTTCATCATGGAGACATTCGAAGCAAATTTGGCGCCCAAGACAGGTGCCAGATTTTAATTACAGTTGGCATTTCTGAGCATGCTTTTGGCAGAGGTGGCCATCCTGTTGGAAAAGCCATAGATTTTGACACTAGCAGTATGGGTGCCCAGTTGAGAATGGTTGCAAATAATTTCCTTCCGTTTCCCATCCTATTGGTTGTGAACGGAACACTTCATCGGTTCGTGTTTAAACAGGGTGTTCTCTGCTCAGAGAAAACAGTTGTTGATGGGGAGTGTGTTGGGAATTGTGTTTGGTGCGCTGGATCTTGGGATAGTAATTTCTATCTTAGAGCCAAAAAAAAAAAAAAAAAAACAAAAACAAAAAACACAATAACAACGACAACAATAAAAGCCCAAACACCAGTTAAAACAATAAAATAGGATGTTTCAGTACAAGAAATGAAGTTGGCATGCGTTGGGCTTTCTGTGAAGTTCTAGGTCACAGACAAATAAAGAAAAGTATGTTACGGGGGAAAAATCCTTTTCAGAAATAATTAGGGAGCTGTCTGTTTTGTTCACCAGATGGAAAATCCATGGCTGTGGGTGGTCTGTGGGAGAGAGGGCACCTCACAATTGGCAGGACTATGCCTTTAACTCTACAGTCCTGAGACAAAAATCCCATCACCACGGACTGTTCCACAGGCTTGAGCGCACAGTAGCTGTGCATGGCTTGGCTCTCCTGGATTCTACCTGGATTCTAAGGTGACTGTGTAGCTGGCAGTTACTGAGGCTGTAGCTGGCTGTCCGTTGTTCTTTGTGTTGTAAGCAGCATTCTCGTCAGGACTGCTCTTACTATCACACATTATGATGATGATCTGATTCATGGGATTACCCATGTTCCCTTTTGGGGGCTCTAGTTTATTACAGATATATGTCTCAGAGCGGATCGCATGGCCGGAAGTGCCGACAGGCTGAAAATTTCATAGAAGTTGTGTGTAGCGACTCACACTTGTGATTCCAGCACTTGAAAGGTTGAGTCTGTGATCTCGAGGCCAGCCTGGGCACTTGTGTGAGCGCGGAGCCAGCCAGGGCTCCGTAGCATGACCTTGTCTTGAAGAGGAGGCAGGTCTGCTGGAAAGACAATGGTTAGGGGTGTGTACATCTCTTGGAGAGGACTTATTCTGTTCCCAGCACCCACATAAGTTAACACAACCATCTATAACACAAACAGCAGGGAGTCTGGCACCCTCTTCTGGCTTCCACAGGCAATTGCACTCACATGTCTGTACAACACCCCCACCACAGACACATTCTTATGTGTGCACTTAAAAATAAACATAGATCTAGCCAGGTATGGTGGTACATGCCTCTAATTCCAGCCCTTGGGAGGCATAGGCAGTTGGCTGTCTGAGAGTTCGAAGCCAGTCTGGTCTACAGAGTGAATTCCAGGACAGCCAGGGATACACACAGTAAAACCCTGTCTCAAAACAACAGCAGCAGCAACAACAAGAATAAATAAATAAAAGTAAATCTTAAGGAAAGAGTGTCTAGGGATATGGCTCGCTCGTTAAGGTAAACAAGCGTGAGGAGCTGTGTTTGGTCCCCAGAACCCCATGTGAACGGTTACAATCCCAGCCCTGGGAAGCCAGGCTGCCTAGCCAGCCTACCCCGCTTGGCGAGCTCTAGGTCAGAGAGAGAAACTGTGTCAGAAGACAAGGTGGCTGGCTTCCGAGGAATGACAGCTAGTGGTTCTCTGGCCCCTGCAGATACATGGAAGCCTGGTTAGACTCTCGATAAGCCTGTACCAACGTTCTAGCAAATTCGCTCGCACTACTTCCTTCTATTAATAACTGAAAATGAGTCATCTAGCTATTTTTAAAAATGAGCAGTTTTTACGGATCCGTGGAAATAACATCCCCCCCTCCCGTTCCGTCTTATATGTCACATGGTTTTACATTTGCAGGCTGAACTTTGAAATGTTCAGTGTTTGAACATAAGGATGTATATATGTTTATGTTCATATTTCATTCATAAAATCTAACCAACCTCCCCAATTAAAGCTGTTGATAATTAGAGGAGAGTTAAATGAGTAAAGCAAATTTCCAGGAAGCCCAAATGCACATATTTTCAAGCTGAATACAAATTAAAAGCCCAGGGATGGGTGGCTATTCTCGGACGGTAGCACTGTGTCCGGACGGACATGGATCCTGCTCGTGTAGCAGGATGCAGTGATGTATCAGCCCCGTGTCCTCACACAGATGCTCCACAGTCTGTCCTGTTTCTGGGCACTAACAGTGGTTGTTTTTTTGTTTTTTCCGTTCAAACCACAGCTTCACTCACGTTTTCCACCCGCGTTCTGTGTCGTTCAGTTTATAGCACCCCACAAAATTATATATGTGTGTGTAGAGTGTATATGTGTATATAGTACATATATGTATATAGAGTATATAGGTGTACATGTAGTATATATGTATATAGAGTGTATATGTGCATATGTAGTATATATGTATATAGAGTGTATATGTGCACATGTATATATGTATATAGAGTGTATATG
>NC_022019.1:33894376-33917082 GCF_000317375.1 Microtus ochrogaster
TATATGTGCACATGTAGTATATATGTATATAGAGTGTATATGTGCATGTGCAGTATATATGTATATAGAGTGTATATGTGCACATGTAGTATATAGAGTGTACATGTATGTATGCTGTATATGTATAGAGAGTGTATATATATAGTTTACATGTATAGAGAGTGTATATGTGCAGACCTCTCTGGCAAGAACTGGGATCCCAGTGTTGCCACAGCCACTGGTCTTAGATGGGGGCACAGAGTAGACACAAATAGGTGCCGTGGGAAGGGTGTAGCACAACATGAGTAGTTGAGGTGGGGAAGGGGTATAGGGTAGACTTGAGTGGACGCGGTAGGGAAGGAAGGGGTATAGGGTAGACACAGTGGGTGAAGTAGGAGGTGGTACAGTGTAGACGTCAGTAGATGAGGTGGAAAAGGGTCCTAAGCATCCTAGCAATGCCACCCCTGCCGTGATTCTGCCTTGGAACAGCTTCTCTGTATAAGTCAGTCACACAGCCAAGCGATGACTGCCTTTTTGCAAGCAGGACTGTGCTGGCCACCGACGTGGATGATTGGAACATGGGTGCAGTAACAGGCATGGGTTACAGGGTGATGGGGGTCTGTAGACTACGGACAACACATAGAACCCTGGTCCCATAAGTTAAATCACCTTGGGACAGTGTAGTAACCGTAGGTGTATTCATATGAGGTTTCGAACAACGATGAAGTAGCTAATGGCCCGTGTCTTACAATGTATCTCCATGAAGTGACATGTGGCTATAACACTCTCACGATGAGTTGAGCGTGGCCCTGGGGAAGATGGGCCAGTGTAAGCCAGTGACAGGGGCCTGAGCTGTTGCTGAAGGGAAAGGGTGTGCGTGGGGGAGGGGGAGGGGTGAGAGTGGAAACCTTCATGGGATCAGGTTGTGAGGAGCCTTGGGTTCTAGACTCAGGGTTTTTAGATACCCATGAAGGCAGCTGGGAGTATCTGTAGGTGTTCCGAAAAGGATGTGGATGTTTCAGAATGGGTGTGGGTGTTTCAGGATGGGATGTAGGTGTTTCAGAATGGGGTGTGGGTGTTCCAGAGTGGGGTGTGGGTGTGGGTGTTCCAGAGTGGGGTGTGGGTGTTCCAGAGTGGGGTGTGGGTGTAGCTCTTCCAGAGTGGGATATGGGTGTTCCGGAATGGGGTGTGGGTGTTCTGGAATGGGGTGTGGGTGTTCTGGAATGGGGTGTGGGTGTTCCAGAGTGGGGTGTAGGTGTTCCAGAATGGGGTGTGGGTGTTCCAGAATGGGGTGTGGGTGTTCCAGAATGGGATTGGGTGTTCCAGAGTGGGATGTGGGTGTTCCAGAGTGGGATGTGGCTGTTCCAGAGTGGGGTGCGGGTGTTCCAGAGTGGGGTGTGGGTGTTCCAGAGTGGGGTGTGGGTGTTCCAGAACCAAAGTGTCATGGTGTATGTTGCACTTCCACACTCTCATTGTCTAGGGAACTGGAGATAGAACCCAGGACTTTTGATCCTGCAAATGCTCTGTCTGAGCTAAGAGCCAGCCTGCGCGAACCTTTCTTCAAAGAGCAGGGATAAGCAACCAGAAGTTAAGAAGCCTCTGTTCTAACGCTGGCACCAGGAATAAAGAACACTGCCTGCTAGAAGCAAGGCATGAGATCAGGGAGCATGAGAACCCTGGAGTCCCAGACCTGTTATCAACCCTCCCTTAGTTCCCACTTCATGATGTCCAGCTGAGGCTTCGTTGCTGGTCCTGTCGTGGTACCTGAAATAATGAAGTCTCTCTTTCAATATTGGGGCTGGAGAGATTGGCTCAGCAGCTAAGGCTGCTCTCTCAGAGGGCCCGGGTTCAGTTCCCAGCACCCACATGACGGCTAATAATGGCCTGTAACTCCAGTCCTAGGGGATCCATGCCCTCTTCTGGTTTCTTTTTCTGTTTTAAAGATTTATTCATTTATTGTATATACAGTGTTCTGCCTGCACTTATGCATGCAGGCTAGATGAGGACACCAGATCTCTTTACGGATGGTTGTGAGCCACCATGTGGGTGCTGGGAATTGAACTCAGGACCTCTGGAAGAGCTGCCAGTGCTCCTAACTGCTGAACTATCTCTCTGTGTCAGGTACATGGTGCACAGATGTTATGCAGGCAGGGCACCCATATACCAAAAAATAAAAATTAAGGAAGAAATTTTAAACAAAACAAAATAAAGCATCCAAAAGAATGATGGAAGACGTATAGTTAGTTGGTAAAGGCTTGTAGTCCACCCAGGTTTCATCCCCAGAACTCATGTTTAGAAAACAAGCCAGCTGTCGTGGTGCACCCTTGTAATCCCAGCCCTGGGGAGGGAGGGCTGGCAGATTTCTGGGGTTCACTTGCTAGTCACCCTGTTCTGCTTTCCAAGCTCTGGGCCAATGAGATGCTTTGTCTCCCATGTCCCCCCCAAAGATGAATGTCTCCTGAGGTTTGATACCTCAGGTTGTTCTCTGGCTTTCAAATGTACATGCCCCTCACAAAAATAAAAGCAAAAATAATAAAACACTAGCCTAGAGGAAGAATAAACCAAAGAGCCCGTGGAACACCAGACAAAGGAGAGAATGGAAAGACAGCTTCTCACAGTGTAGCTGAACAGCCAAGCTAGTGTCCGTGATTACAGGGGCGTACACATAGTTTTAAAGGCTTAATTATTTTTATTTTATGTTTCTGAGTGTTTTTCACACAGGTAGGTGCTTGGACTTGAACTCTGATCCCTGGAAGAGGGAATCACTCTCTGCTGAGTCTTTCCTTTTTGAGGCAGGATTTCATGAGCAACTGAAGCTGGCCTTATCTTGCTCTGAAGCTCTAACTGGCCTTGAACTCTTGACCCTCATGCCTCTGCCTCTTCGGTTGCGAGGTTACAGACACGTGCTACCTCTGGCCTTTTTACCTTGGAATCTCACTGTGGCAAGGCACAGCTGTCATAGATGGGCTTACGGTTTTGCTTCTCCTGGGCAGGTTCAAGTACAATGCGCTAACCATGTGAAACTACCCATTTCATCCATACTGATAACTAGTACATAAACCAGGACAAGTGTCTGAGGGCTGTGATCAAAGGCCCCAAATACAATGACTTTAATGATTATTTTTTTGGGGCTGAAGAGATGACTCAGAGGTTAAAAGCACTGACTGCTTCCAGAGGTCCTGAGTTCAATTCTCACAACCATCTGTAACAAGATCTGATACCCTCTTCTGACATGCAGGCAGAACACTGTATATGTAATAAATAAATAAAATCTTTAAAAAGAAAAAAGATTATTTTCATCACTCAGACACGGGAGGAGGTCCAGTCCAGTCCTGGGCTCAGTCCGCTCTGCTCACAACACGCTCCGCTCACAACACGCTCTGCTCACAACACGCTCTGGGTGATCTTCTCCATCACATGGGACCTGCTCCATACTTCAAAGCCCCAGAGTCCTTCCCTTCTCCCTGACCACATCTCCTCAGCCAGGCACGGTCTGCCTGCATCCAGAAACAGGCATGGTGAGGAGGTGCTTCACTCAGCAGAGTAAGGATCCATTCCTGGCTCCATCCACGCCTGAGAAGCTAGCTGGCTGAGGGGAGCTGGGCTGTGCTGGTGTGTTGCACCAATGTGGGTCTGAGGTAGACACTAGGAAAGGAGGGACCCTGGGACCTGGAGCCTTCACCGTCTTATCACCCCAGGGTCTGTCCGATGCAACCCTTCTGCCTTCGAGGGATCTCTCCCACTGTGTTCTTTCTCTGCATAGTGGTAACTGTTCACTCTGACAGACACTAGTCACATCAAGTATGTATTGTTTAAGTGCTGTGTGCAGGACATTGAGTGGACTTGAGTGGGCGGGGCACGTGACTCCTTCTCCACCAGGGGTGAGCCAGAAGGGATGGCATGCCACCATTTTAAAACTGAATAGCATTTTAGGGCCCAGTGTGTATAGTCTTGCATCTATAATCACACATCTATAATCTTAACACTTAGGAGGCGAAGGCAGGAGAAACTCCAATTGAACGAAGACAGAACTGTGGTCTCTAGTGGCTGGCAGGGGATTCTGGGGCCACCTGCTACCCAGTGATGAACCACACTCAGAGCTGGGCTCGGCAAAGCTGGGGGAGAGGGTCCTGTCATCCCAGGAAAGGACATATTGGTGGTTGCTCCACTGTGGGGTTTACAGCCTAGGCGTTTGGAGTAGGAGAAATGGCTGAGTTTCCTTCCTGGAGGACCCTAAGAGGTCTGTGTATGAGTGCCCAAGAGGGAGCTTTTCCGCAGGACGTCAGAAGGGCAGCTGGGCTTGCCAGGGCTCTATTTTCAGAGAGTCGGTCCTTCAGGTGTGGCCAAAACAGTTCCTTCGTAGACGTGGCCGATTTAGCCTTCCCGGTGTGGCTCTCAAGCAGCTTCAAGTTTATTTTGTAATCAGAACAACAAAAGCTGCAAGGAGTGCACGCGAGGACTGGGAATGGAAGAGAGTCAAATCAATGTGGAGAGGTCAGCCTACCCTAGGTGCGGCGACCACGCTGTAGTTCGAAGCTGGCCACTAGATGGCACTCACACACTGGTGTTCAGTCCTCGCCACCTCCCACTTTGGAGCCTGTAAAAATCTCAAGAGGGACTGGCCAACGCTTTGTATCCGTCATGTCTCCCTTCATCCGTCGCCCTAACCGCTGTCTGTAGAGATGTAGGTAGACAGATACACGTCTCTTTCCAATTCATTTCACCCAATGATCTTAAGAACATGGCAAAAATACCTTCCAAGGGCTTAAAAGCCTGTCCGTTTCTTTGCTGTGAGTTCGCCCCTCTCTGGAGCTCTCTCGTACCTGGCAGTGAACCAACCCATTTTTGCATACAGAAACTAACTTGTTTCTATTTTGGTCATTTCAAAGATATGGCCAGTGAAAAAAATGGGAAGTGAGGGCGAGGGGTTATTAAAAAGAATAACAGGTCGGGGGGATGCCTGAGAACATTTCCATTCAGAACTATAGCTTAGGAAACGTAAGGTATGATATATTTGAGATTAATATTATTTTTCTGTTGTTAGACAAATTCGAATGAGCCAAGAGTCAGTTGCATATTCTTGTTGCACGATGGGTGAAGGACCGCACGTGGTTTTCTTCCTGCGAGTTGGTGTGCAATCAAAGCAAAACCCATCCCAACTTCATAAATCTGTTCTGACGTTTGAGGAGAGGAAAAATTCATTTCTAATGTCACCTAAAATGGATTCGGCTCCTGTCTGGCTCAATTCTCTCTGAGCGGAGTGGACATCTTGGGGAGGGGCTCTTGTTGGCGCATGCTGGCTTGCCTCATCTCTGCCCTCCTTAGCTGAGATAGCAGGGCTCCGAGCCCCACTGCTAAGGTTAACCTGGGTGCTGCAGGACAGCAGATGGGAATTCTGGTTTGCAGCCACTGCGGAAAAATAAAAACATGTTCCAGAGGGGAAAGGGAGCTTGTATTTCTGCGTTTGAACCTTTGATCAGCATTCGCTTCTGAAGGGAGGGCTAAACCTTTTGGTGGAGACACATGGCTTGGCATCTGTGAAAACACAGCTGTATGGAGCAAAACAAAAGTTGTGGAAAATACAATGGTTTTGCTGTGTCAGGGTCGTTAGTGCTCGGATTCTAGACAAATATTGTCTTTTGATAGCTCTCTCAGAAGGCCTTCTAGATTTCCCATGTAATTGCTTAGTAATGTTGTTCTTTGAAATTCAGATTTTGATCCACCTTTTAAGAAACAAGACATAGGTCTCTCCCATCTCACGGTAAAAGAAATAGATTGTCGTGGTGGCATTGCGTAGGTTTAGTCTGGGAGGTGGGAAGAAATTAAACCCAAGGAAACAGATTAAGGTAAACTTACTGTGCTTTGCCTTGGTTTATTTATTTTTTAATGGAAATACTGGATGTGGAGCTTTGTTCTGCAAGTTACAGGCAAAGATGGGGCCTTCGAAGTGCCAGGCCCTTGGAAACCTGCTTTGTTTTGAGCAATTAAGATTTGTCACTGAGAGAATTGAGCAGCTCCGCTGCTATTCATCTGTAAATAGCGGTTTTAGCACCATCTCCCCAGCCCACTCCTTAGCCCCTCAGCCAAATGAATGTGTTTACTGGGAACTCCTCCATCGCCACGTTTACTTGGGTTTTTCTCTTCCCCTTTTCCTGATGTTGAATGGAGGAACCTTCGAGCTCACACCCCTTGGTAAGAGGTCATTTCAGACCCTCCCAGCTCTGCTGTACCAGGGTGGCCACCAAGACACCTTGGGATGAGGGTTTGAATCGTGAATCAGAAGCCTGGACAGTGACTGTCCCATCCCCCTCCCTACTCTCTCTTTTCCAACACCCAGCCGGTTATCCCAGAAGTGAAATTTCCGTGGGGTTTCTTTAAAAGAGAAGCTACAAATATCCACCTTCGGGGGCCATCTTTCTGCCAGAAGGAGTGTGAACTAGAGAAGTCCCTCCAGGCACCCCGGAACTTTCCCCTTTCAGGTCCTGGTCCCGCCTCCCCTTTCGGGAGAGAAGACAAACAAGGAGGAGGCTTGGTAGGAATGCCGGCCTCTCCGGTCCTCCTTCCACAGGCACATCCTCCTGCCTCTCAACTGTTCCTTTGGAAGCTGCGGAGTTGGGTGGCCAGGCCTTCCCACTGTGCCCCCACCAGCCTCCTGCATCCGCCACAGGCAGGGTAGGGAGATGACGGCGGAGAGAGGAGGCAGAGGGAAGGTGGGAGGAAGACGTGGGGACCGGTTGTTTGGCCCTTGACACGTCAGAGGAAGGTCTAACCTGCCTTGTGGAGGAAAGAAAAACAAAAACAAAAACTACCCTTCCCCAAATGAAACAACCGAACCCTCCACTGCAAGCTCCCTCTTCTCGGCTGCATTTTGTCCCCGGGACTGTGGGTGTCACCACGCTTCCTTTTTTTGCACTTTGAGATTTTTGCAATTCGAGCTTTTTGCAATTCGAGGACTTGGTAAAGCCTATTAATTTTTCAGGCAAAACAGATCAAGGGAAGTCTTTGATGCGGCTGTTCCCTCATTTAGTATTCAAAGGTAGAGAACCTACCCCCTTCTCTTTGCTTTTGACATAATTAAAAGAGATCCCCCCCTCAGTAGCCACACCAAAAAAAAAAAAAAAAGTCGCCAGTATTTTTTGAAGTAAAAGTTCTAACTTTTTATAATGAGTCAGTTTGGGGCCCTTTCTTAAATATAAGCAGTATTTATGTAGTTGCATGTTGTTTACCCTGCATTTTAATTTTGGTATATATTAAACTGATAGGGCCAGTAGAAGATTGAAATATCCTTAGACACCCTAACTTCCTGGCCCTTATTTCCCCATTTGATTTTACACCGGAGTATTCTAAAGTTCCATGAAGCTCTCACAGGTTCCCATCTGCTGTATTTAACCTCAAATTTTGACCCGAAAAACCCCAGCAAGGCCTTTTGTCTTCTTATCTGTGTATTTCCCTGCTCACTAGGGAAAGGCCTTAGGTTTCACTACATATGCAAAGAGCCTGGCTTGAATTTTTTTACACCCCCCGTCCTGCTTGTTGTTGGTGTCCTGTTTTCCATTGTTTTGGTGGTTGATGTTGGCAAAAGTAATTCCTTTGCGGATGCCAGGGCTGCTGTGCTTTCTTCTCTATTGGCCTTGCCTAAAACATCTCAGAATAGCTTAAAAATTCATGCACGAGAGAATTAATTACACGTGATGATGGTTTTATTTTCCTATTTGAAGGTAGGTAGTATCTTAAAGGTTCTGCGTGTCACCAGAAGCCAATTAAAACTGCCAACATTCTATCCAAAAACCTGTTTTTGTGGCATAAATAATTGGTACTGGGGAATACAGCTGTCTGGGCAGGGCCTACTGCACAGGCCAACATAGCAGTGTCTCTCCCCGGTGAGCCCCCCAAACCAGTTCTGGCCACCCTGTCACCTGGGTTTAAAAACTCGATAATAAGGCCGTGTACAAACACATGTTTAAAAGAGTCTCTCTTTGGCCTGTGGAGAGGGAGGAGAAGGTGGCCTTACAGGTGCTGGAGAGAAAGAAGCCAATCGCAGGCCCCTCGATGGCAGGTAGGAGTGGAGTCAATTGAGGCCCTCCACGGAAGCATCCAGCTCTTTAAAAATGGTATGATTAAAAGGGACATCTGAGGACAAATTTATGAAGTTGTTATAGCAACTGAAATACTCGGATTGAAATGTGTGTATCTAAAACATGAAAGATTGTCGGAAGCCTGAGAAGCAAGGCCAGCATTGTGTTTGGGAAAGGCAGTGGGCTAGAGGCAGTAGCTAAATATTATTTCGCCCTGGTCCTCCTTCAGGGTAACTGCCTCAGTTTCCCCTTCTGCTTTCCGCTGTCACCTGAGTCCCTGGCCTTGTACCAGCTCTTGTTCACTGATCCTCCGACCTGTGGGGAACACAGTCGCCGAATTGTGTGTGATGCGGGGAGTGGTTTTGGAGTGGCCCCTGTGTTCTCTCATTAATGTCTTTGTGAGCAATCTCCCTGTCTTTTCATTCAGTCTCTACTACACCAACAGCTGTGCTCTACAGTTCAAATGTTTAAATACTCCTAGAATTTTTCTTTTAAACCCTCTTTCTAAAAGCTCTATAACTCTCCTCTGTGATTTGACTTTGAATTTCTTGTTTAAAAAAGTGATGTTTTTAATTTTCCTCTCCAGTGCTGGCAAGAGTTATTAAATTATCATTGCTTTAAATCACGGGCTATATAAAATTAACACATACGTGTAACAGTATATTTTGCTGTGTTAAAGCTGTTTGGAAAATCCATGCCTTGAGCACAATCCTGAAAGCCCCCATTCAGTCTTTAGACCTCAGATACTTACAGTGTTAGAAATTTCTTACAGAACATTGTGGGTTTTTAAGGTAGTTTTCTTTTATTATTATTTTTTTTTTACAAAATGAATTGATAGCTTACTATCAATTATAAATTTACTAGACCATCCTGTGAGACGTTTATTGTTTGAATAGAAAAAAAAGTTAAGTAAAACTTTTGTTTCAACAACAAAATTCAAATGAAGCGATTTCTCCTTTAATGATATTTATTGTCAAATATTGACTATCAAGCTGGGTCTCCTAATTTTAGTCACAAACATTTTATTTTGTTGAAGTCTCAATTCCTAATGTTGAGCAAAGGAAAAAGGGTTTGTTTTTTTGTTTTTGTTTTTTGTTTAGAAGTAAGTCTTGGATTAGGAGCTTCTCTTATATAGTGGATTGCTTCCTAATTCTGAGATCAAAAGATTGTTTTGTTTCCCAACAGAATTAACTATTCTTAATCTGTCAGGCCAAATATTCATTTTAAATATTCTATCAAGCCTGTCATGCTGTTTTGCATATGCTCCTCCGAGTTGTTTCTTCTTGATATAACTTCTTGATTCTGAACACCTGCAACCCAGAGACAACATGATCAAGATAATCAAACAGAAGAGTCCCAAGATTCGAGGACTTTGTACACATTTTCAGCCAGTTCTTCCTTTTTCCCCCTTTCTTTGGCCCTTTTCATTTTAAAGGACTTGATTTCTTTCCTTCTCACTATGATTTCGAGCTTTCTGAGGTGGATACTATTTTATTTCAGGTGGGTCGTTTAAATAGTTTGTTGGTGTTTTCAAGGTCCCTAAAACAAAGTCTGATGTGTTAACAGCCTTATTAACGACGTTAAGATAGAACCGACAGCTTGCGGATGCCGCGGGAGCACAATAGCGGGGCAGCCTCCCCTGCCCCCTTATAAACGGCGCCCCCGCTGGCTTCCCTTTGTTTCAGACCCAATCAGCAAACTAAACTTCTGTGGAACACCGAGGCCGTCCGAGTGTTTCCGAGGCAGCTGAAGGGAGGAGCTAGTGTGGAATTTATTGGGAGACCAATCAGCGCTGGGGGGAGAATGACCCCAAATTGGGAAGAAGGGCTTTGCCGGTCTGTTGGCTCCCTGACCTCTCCTTGCGTTTTGTTCTGGTTGTGTTGTGTTTCCTAAAAGCCCCAGAAGTTTGAGAGGTTCTGGGTTATGGAATGCCCAGCCCCACACAGAGAGAAAAACTGTGTGTGTCTTATGGTTTCCAGGAGCTTGCCTAGATGTGAGCGTTCATGTTTTTTAGAGGTCTTATGTGGATTCTTAACAGTTTAAAAAACTTTTAAAAAATTTTAAAAGGAATACAATTTTATCAATTCTCTTGAGCCAAATAGCTTCCAGCTTTCTTCTGGTGTCTTGGGAATTACTGGGGTCACAGAACTGGATTAGCTGTGTCTCTTCCATTTGGTTTTACAGCAATAGATGTGTGTGTCCAGTTCATTAAGACAATAGTCACAATAAGACAAAGATTTTTAAAGAAAAGGCCTACTTTTTTTTCATCAGTATTCCTACTAACAGATTTGAGAAGGAAGCCACCTTATTTCAAAATACAGATTTATTGGACAGCCTGACGAATGGCTAATGCTACCGTCTGATTTAATAATTTGTAAAGTACAGCACATTTACAAACTCTTTGCCCCACGCACCCTGAGTGTTACAGGAGTTTGGGTGTTAAGATTTTTTATAAACCAGGTTGAAGGGATGCTTCTTTGTTTGTTCATTGTCCTTAATTGTATTGTACATTCTTGCTTATTTTTGCTTTCCAACAGCTGCTGTTCAGTGACTTGAGATATAGTACTAAGACCTAAGGTGGTACCCTGTAGGTACAAAGAAAAAAAATGTTGGGCAGCACGCAGACACCGAGAATTTTCTTTAGAGTTGGGTTCCACAAAATTGCTCAACTACACGGAAATACAAACTGCCTGTCAGGGAACACGCTAGCTCCCCGCTTCTCTTAGCTCACATGGAGTTGCTTAGGCAAAACCCCAAGGGGAATATTTTCCGCTACTTTGTAAGCCCTAAAACTATGCACCACTGATTGAACAATGTATGAAACTGAAGCAAACAGGCGTCATTTGATACCAGCCACACGCACGGGCACAAATAATACCGTTTTCCAGTTGGCATCCTTGAGCGAGGGCTGCGTGATTAGGGGCATTTTACCTGAGCAAGGAAGAAAGACTCTGCGGTGGCTCTCCCTGCCTCCTTGCTGCTGTCACTCTCTCCTGCAGCCTGCATGGCTGCCCACACTCCATCTCATGGCCGAGTGAGTCCTCACGTTCCACTGCTGGGCCACGGAACCAGCTCACGTCCAGCGGAACTGACCTCTATTCTCGGGTGCCCACTGAAAGGGGCTGTGCCGTTGGGAATATGCCTAAGGACGTGGGCACCATGCTGCCAGTGTCAATACTGTGTGTCCCCCTGATGGAAGTGCCCGGTGTGTGTCTGTGTGACTTAGGGACACTAAGTAAGCCAGAAGGATTAGCAACAAACAAAGAAAGCTTGTCACCGTTGTGCAAGAAGCCAGCTGGCACCTCTCAGAGACAACCTAACCAGCTCCATTTCCACTAAAGCCAAGCTGCAGAGTGTTGCAGGCCTGAATATGGTAGGAAATGGGGGACGGAGCCAGGAGCGTGAAGGAGGAACCCATTTTTTTTTTTTTTTATTGCGGGTGACATACAGAAGGACAAAACCCACAAATGTGAAGAAAGTTTAATAAGCAGCACAAGTTCACTCTTCAGGGATGTCTTGAATAGCTTTGGTCCTTCTAAAGCCCTTTCTGATTTATTTTCCAAACTTAAAGGGGAAAGAAAAAGTCAATGGTTCCAGCATTTGCTTTAGTTAAGTGACCTAAATGGATTGTAACTCTTGGCCACCAGCACTTAAGATAGATCAATGTCCTACGTGTGAGCCGGATGCTGCCATGACTCTGGGGCCAGTTGCCCTATGCAAGAGTTCTCATGTCTGTCTAGAGCTCTGACTGACCAGAGTAGCTTTTTTGGGAAAACAAAGTTTCTGAGCAATTTTAACGTTTGCTTTTTGCATTTGAAAACCTGTCTGCTGCGGAGACGATTTTTCTCAGGGGTCATGTGATACCTGGAGGTCGGTATTTCAAATCCATCTGTGAAATGCCACTCTAAAAAATGATCCATAAAATTGTGCCTCTTTATTTAATCATATAAGGGAGATTTGGAGAAAGAGTTTTGGGGGGATTGTGGGGGCATTGAGACAGGGTCTCTGTGTAGCCCTGACTATCCTAGAATTTATTATGTAGACCAGGCTGGCTTTGAGCTCAAAAATCCACCTGTCGGCCTCTGCCCCATGCCTGGCTGTCACTTTGTTTTACTCATTCCATGGGAAGGTTAGGTAATGGTGGTGATTATTAAAGAGATCCGAGTACCTCGTCATTTTGGTGTGGCTTTTCAGACACCGCTGTCCACAATCTTAGACAGATTCTCCAGTAGGGTTTGTTGGCTTGGTTTTAAAGGTAAAGAAATGATAAATACACATGTTCCTCATATGGTATATTGTGCCAGCTTTTTAAAATTGCTGTGACTTATACGTTAGCAAATTCATCCGCTCTGTCAAATGGCGAAAGGATGTGGCTGCAACCCTGAGGAAGTCTTGGCTGTTCATGGCACCTATAAAAGATGACAAAAATTAATAATGCAGGAAGGTGGTAATGGGCAATCTCTCTTTTGGTTCCCAAGTGCCTGCGTTTTGGTTTTATGGTAGCTTAGCACGCATGTGTTTGTGAAATACTGTAATGTGTCGTGTAACTGTAGTATAACAGTAAACCAGGAAAACTGCCCCTTCTGTACTTTATGAGCAAACATTCTAATCGTCATATCGTAGAGGCATAATGTTTTCCAGCTAAAGGATGGTCTGGCTAAAATAGAGTACTTTTAAAATGTATTAAAATACGTAAAATATATTTATTCATTTTTACAATATCTATGAATGGAACAGATAGATGACTTCATTGTGACGTTTTCATGCGTGTGCATATGTGCACTGGTTACGCCCATCCTGTTCTATATTACCCTTTCACCTTTCTATATTTCTTTTAAAATTTTTTCCCTCCTTTTATTAACGACAAAAAACAAACAAACATGTGCAATAGGGGATAGCCGCCGTATATGTTTAGGATATATATATATATATATATGTATGTATGTATGTATATATTTTTTTCTCTACCATTTCAGAAACAGAGCCATGTATTGGGCACAGGGAAATCCAAATGCTGTTTCTAGAAATTGTTTTACAGCCTAAGCAGGCAGGGAAGGGCTCCAAAGTGGCAAAGGCCAGACAGAGAAAAAACTAGGGACATCCCCCTGTGTTCAGAGAAAGAGGAGAAGAGGAAAACTATGTTTCTCGAGAGTAACTAAAACTGCCTGCGTTTCCTGAGTATTTTTCACAAAAATATTTTAGTTGAGGGGTGCAGAGGAAGAAGGATTAACATAAAGAGAAAAATATTTTATTTTGTAAGCTGTAATATCTGATTAATATAGTTTTCAGTAGGGACCAAACAAACAAACAAACAAAAAACCCGAAGTGAACTTTCACAGGCTAGCCCTAAGAAACATCTCCGCAAATGGCTCCAAAGGTTTGCAAAAATAAACCGGTGGAAATAACCGTTTTGTGAAAAGAGATCTATTTGGAATGGCTTAGGGGCCACCGTTCGGAGTCCAGCCGAGCTTAGTTCCTGTCAAGCATTGTGATAATCAAGAGTACATTTTCATTCAGGGAGTTTTGGGGGAGGCATTGTTCTAGGTCCGTAGAATAATGTTTTCTTTAAACAACTCTAACATCAAAATGGCCAAACTGTCGGACGGATGCATCTAGATAAAACAGATGGGATTCTCAGATCGTGCGCCGTTCAGCCGTTTGATGGAATTCGCGCCACCCTGACCAGTGAGCCCAGATGGCGCTTAAATCTGTCACTCTTTAACGACCCTACTGTTTTTTAAAAATATTTTTATATTGAGCTCATTCAGTTTAATCTGAGAGATTAATCATTTCCAAGATCTGTCCGGGGAGGGCCTGGCTGAGGGTTTTCTCTTGCCAGAACTGAAGTAGGTGGCGTGGCACAGCCTGGGTCTACTTGGTACAGGAGTCCTGGATGGCGGCCCCTGTTGGGTTTTGGGCTTTGGGACGCTCGTAGACAGCAGGGTTGAGAAGCCCACCCGGGGAGGAGGTAGCGGTGGGGCTGAGGGACAAGGGGAAGGACATTTGGGAAAGGCCTGGGGGGCGGGGATGAACACGGACTCGTCCAGAAAAGTCATTGCTGTTGCCAACCTCCGTGTTCTGAAAGGGGTCTGGTGCTGGCTGAGGCCATGATAGGACGGCCCTGATGGCAGAGGGATGACCCAGTGGGAGTTGCCACCCGGAGCAGACCCCCAGATGGATGAGCTTCTCTGAGATGATTCTAGAAACAATGGACTTTACACTAGAATGCTCCCCGATCTCACAGGGCTTCCTCCCAAGGGTTCCTTTCCCCCTTTTTCCTTAAATTATTATTTTGAGACAGTGATTTGGGCCATGAGGTGCCAGCCAGCGTTTCCTTCCAAAGCCCCTAACCTCACATATGTTTGCAGAGTTGCTTGCCGTGGCTCCGTCCCTACTGGGATTAGAAAAGGGAAAACGAATGGTTTTTCATTATGCAGTTGTGGGTTTTTTTTTTTTACCCCCTGCGTTTACATCTGATGTAGCAGGCGTTAAAATATGGTACAGAATTTACAACGTTAATGTGAAAATTTCCATTACCACTAAAAGGCTACCAGCGATGGCCATACATTCACAGAACTGAGCAGCGTCCCTGCTGCCTTAAAGATGACGCCAACAGTGTTTGTGCCTGCTGAGGTAGCATTTCTGTGGGTCCTGTGCCTGTTTCTAACCAGGAATCTCTGAGAGGGAGGCAGATGTGCCTGGGATTCAACTGTCCTCTGCCCCACCTGAGTTCCTGCCTGCTGAACACAGGTTGGAATTCTGCTTTAGGATGAATATGGGAGGGAACGGAGAAGCAATGAGTGTTAGGAGCTGTATTTTGGGAAGTTTTAGGGCTCTTGGGGACGCAAAGTCCAAAATCATTGTATGATGGCACATAGCTGTAACCCCAGCACTCTAAAGGCTGGGGCAGAAGGAATGGCACAGGTTCAAGGTCAGCCTGGTCTAATAGTGAGATCCGGAAAACCGAGGCTACTTAGTGCGACCCTGTGTGTATGTGTGTGTGTATGTGTGTGTGTGTGTGTGTGTGTATGTGGGGGGGGGTTGAAAGTGATTGAAGAAGACGCCTGACATCAACCTGCTTTAGCATGCGTGCACAAACACATATACACACAATCTTGATAAAGTCATGGAATTCATTTAATCACATTTTAAAAGTTACTGCTTTTTTACTACATTACGTGTTTCTATAGTTATATATTCTCTCTTAGATTTACTTTTTAATGGTCTAATCATTCGACCCTTAATTTCCTCTAGAAACTAGAATCTTTGTAACACTCCTATTGGTAAATGGTCTGTCTTGAAACACAAGGAGCTGACATAGATATGAAGTTGTGGCTGTTGTAGGCAGAAGGGTTCTGTAGTCATACAGGAAATAAGCTTGTACCCATTACTGTTCACTAAAGAAAATTTGAACAAAAATAACCCTTCACCATTGATATCTTCACTGCTTGAAATTCTGAAAGGAAACTGTCCAGAGAAAGAGGAGGAGCTAGAGCCAAGAGGAGGAGCTAGAGCCAAGAGGAGGAGCTAGAGCCAAGAGGAGGAGCTAGAGCCAAGAGGAGGAGCTAGAGCCAAGCGCAGGGCAGGGACCCCCATCCTAGATCCACAGTGTAGTTGGTGGTGACCTGGCCAGGAAGTGCGCCTGGTTGAAGGCAGGTAAAGAGGGACCCGGAAGACAAGTGCTTGCCCCTAAGCTTAATGGCTTGAATTTGATTCCTGGAGTCCACAGGGTAGAAGGAAAGTGCTGGCTCCTGGCACATTTCCAGTTTCCACACCTGAACACGTGCACACGCGCACATGCATATGCAAACACGCACTCTCTGACTATATGAAAGAAGTGAAGGGGATGCCTCGTTGCTAGCCTCCTCCAGTCGCTTGTTCTCTGTCTGCTGTGAGGCAAGACCCCTTGTTTCACCAAATGCTCCTCGTGGTGTTCTGCTCCACAATGCGTGAGCTCAGAAGCAACAGGGACAAGGTCTCTGGGCTGAAACCTCTGAAACCATGAGCCAAAACTAATGCTATCTTAAAGTAGCAATGAAAGGAAAAGAGATACCCAGATACTGTGAAGAACTCATGACAGCCTGCATGTCTTCCCTCTTTCCCCTTCCCTCCCCCTCATCACCATCTGTACCCATTTGTAAAGCTTCCACAACTTCTTTTCAGAGTCTTGTTTTAAGAATCTTTAGAACTGGGCATGGTGGTCCATACCTGTTATCCCGGCACTCAGGAAGCTGAGGCAAGAGAATCATGAGTTCAAGACCAGCTTGGGAAACTTGGTGAGACCCTATTTTAAAAAAAAGAAAATCTGGAATGGAGGTAGGGATCCATAACCCTTACAAACATTGGGTGTTGCCTAGCCATGGTGGTGCACGCCTTTAATCCCAGCTCTTGGGAGACAGAGGCAGGTAGATCTCTGAGTTTGAGGCCAGCAGCTTGGTCTATAAACACAAAAAAACCCTGTCTCAAAAAACCAACACCAAACAAAACAAAAAAAAAAAAAAAAAGAGCAACAACAAAACAAACAAAATAATGGGAACTCCTGGATCACCCATTTTTCTTTCTTTTTAAAATTTTTTAAAAATATTTTATTTATTTGTTATATATACAGTATTCTGTCTGCATGTCTGCGGGCAGGTCAGAAGAGAGCACCAGATGTCATCACAGATGGTTGTGAGCCACCATGTGGTTACTGGGAATTGAACTCAGGACCTCTGGAATAGCAGCCAGTGCTCTTTACCTTAACAGCTGAGCCATCTCTCCAGCCCAACACCTGCTTTTTCAAAGGTCATGTTGAGTGGGGTTACAATTTTAATTCACTGTTTAGTTTTCTTCACCATGAAAGATTTTTCTGATTTGTTGAGAGATCCCACCAATTGCATGGCTAGCAGGAACTCCTCTTTCAAAAACCTGGTGTTGTAGCTAACAGCTGTTACAATAGAGACTCTTACGTATTCCATTCCATGTGCAGTATGTGTTTCACACCTAGAGACAGGACTCTTACGGGCAAGACTCGTCTGGGTGGAATCAGTTTGTCAGGTTTCCATAGGGGTATTTTTTTTCCTTCATATTATTCTAGTGTCGAATCTAGAAATCATTAGAAGCTTCCATGTGTACAATGATACCTAGATGTTGTTCAGGGGTGGAGTGGTTACCCAGCATGCCCAAGGCCTTTGCTTCTCTCCACAGACAGCCTCAGCAAAAGCAAAGTTCGCTTTCCTGGTTATTGCATCTTTTCCTGAAACACAAGCTGCTCACAGTTTCCCTAGTTTTTCACCAGAGGGACCCACAGCCTTTTACAAGGTTAGCTGTACACTGGGGGAAAGGAAACCATCAGATGTTCCAGGATCTATTGGGTACTGGTTCTGAACTGATGCCCAAGAAACACTGTGGCCCTCCGGTTTAGGTAGGGACTATGGGGGTCAGGTGATAATGGAGTTTGAAGTCTGCCGCAGTCGGTTCAAACTTGGTTCTGTAGTTTTTTTTCCCCAGTCCCAGAATGTGTAATTGGGATAGATAAACTCAGAATCTGGCAGAATTCTCACATTGGTTTCCTGACCAGTGGAGTGAGGGCTGTTATGGTTGGAAAGGCAGAATAGAATCCTCAAGAGTAGCCTCTGCCAGAGAAAGTAGTGAATCAAAACCAGTATCCTGCTAGAGACAGGTGGATCTCTGTGAGTTTGAGGCCACCCTGGTCTACAGAGTGCGTTCCAGGACAGCCAGAGCTACAACGAGAAACCTTGTTTCAAAAAGCAAAAAAGCAAAAACAAAATAGCAGCACATCCCTAGAAGAAACACAGAATGGGTAGTAGAGTGAAGTAATTATAAACACTAGCTAAGGCCATGTAACCAGATGCAGAAACAAAGACTCTAATTGACATGAGGGGTTCAGTCAAATTTCTTAAGCATGTGTTTGTACAGATGTTTGTGGGTTTTCCCCTCAATTTTGTTATCATCAGTTTGTAGATGAACTTTCTCTGTCCCACCACTTAACTGACTCCCAAGTAACCACACAGAAGCTGTAGAACTTTAAGACAATTCTGAAGCCATTTCTGACCATTCTGAGCCCTTTCAGGCTCAGCAGTAATGCTCCTCCCCTTCCCCCCTGGGAACCAAGGACCTAACAGCTACACATGCATGTGTGTTCTCCAGAAATTGGGGCAAGATAACCTTTAAGACATTGACTCAGTTCCTGAACAATTACCCACATACGTATGTTTTGACTCAGTCCCTGGGAAACGGGGTCAAAGTGACCTCTTAACTCCTCTGATCTGGCAACCACTCTCCAGCCAATTATTGGTAATAGCCCTTTTAATAAGCCAATCATAATAGTCAAAGAACAACCCCCAGACATTCCCCTGCTTCTGTGGCTTTTTCCTTTAAAAGTAGCCTGTACCAGCTTTTCAGGGTCTCTTGGCTTCCTGAATGCTGGGGGACCCTGTCATGACAGAATTAATAAAATCCTCATGCTTTTACATCAGCTGTGGTGTGACAGATGGTATCTTGGTATGACTCCTTGATGATTGGACTCTAGGGTCCAACAAGGCTTATTATTAATTATAGATGCTCGACTGATAGCTTAGGCTTGTTACTAGCTAGCTCTTAGAACTTAAATTAGCCCGTATTTCTTATCTGTGCTCTACCACATAGCGGGACCTTTTTTCAGCATGGCATGTTCATTTCCTGCTTCCCCCGTGTCTCGCTGGTGACGCTACCCTCCTCCTTCCCAGCGGTCTCCCAGTTTGGCTCTCTTGCCTAACCTCTTCCTGCCTAGCTGTTGACTAGTCAGCTCTTTATTAACCATGTGGATAATTCATATTCACAGTGCACAAAAGGGTTACTCTAGCATCAATTAGAAGAATATCAGTAGTTATCATATTTAAGTTTGAGATATAAAGAATGTCCCTAAAGGACATTGCCACCTATTCTAAAATTTTTAATGTTTGCCATTATACAAAGGATAGTTTTATCATGTTAGGCGTAATTATGACCTGGTTAAATATACCATGCATTTGTGATTGTACATTGGAGAGTTACATCATGTTAGGTATAATTGTGTATGTCCTGGTTATTGTTTTCATTTGGAAATTAAGCACTACAGAAGGAGATATGATTGTGTGTCAGGTTCACAAGGGGTGGACTTGTGATGGCTGGTCTTCTTTGTCAACTTGACTACATCTGGAATCAACTAAAACTGAAATGACTGAATATACCTGTGAGAAATTTTTTAAATTAAATCCTTTGAAGTAGGAAAACCCACTTTTAATCTTGATTTTGTGTGTGTGTGTGTGTGTGTGTGTGTGTGTATGTGTGGTTTTTCGAGACAAGTGTAGCCCTGGCTGTCCTGGAATTCACTCTGTAGACCAGGCTGGCCTTGACCTCAGAGATCTGCCTGCCTCTGCCTCCTGAGTGCTGGGACTAAAGGCGTGCGCCACCATGCCTGGCTAGTAATAATAATTTTTTTAAAATCGGGGAGTAGTGCTGAAAGTATAGTTGAGTTGGTAGAGTACTTGCCTAGCATGCATAAATCCATGGACTCAGTCCTTAAAACAGCATGAAAGCAGCCATGCCTGTTATCTTAACATTTAAGAGAAATAAAAGGCTGGAGAGATAGATCAGAGGTCAGACGTCCTGGGTGTTCTTAGAGAGAGCACAGGGCAGATTACCATGACCCAGGTTAGATTTCCAGCACCCACATGGCTCTTCACAACCATCTACCAGGATCCAGTTTCCTTTTTGTGGCCTCCAAAGGCACTAGGTATACACACAGTGCCTGGACATTTATGTAGGCAAGATACCCATACATATTTGAAAAAAATTGTTTTAAGAAAAAGAAGAGGTCTGGCTATGGTAGCTTGATGCTAGCATGTATGAGTTCTCAGACTTAATCTCCAAAACTGCAAAATAAAAAAAAAAAAAATCTTGTTTAAGTGAGACATTTTGAGGGGAAAAAAAAGTCAGTAGTAGCACAGTAGTGGGGAAACCGTATCAAATAATCAAAAACCGTACTCTCTCAGCCAGCAGGAGATGCGGTGGGAACATGGGCTGTGAAGGTTGCTGGATATAAGGCCATGGAATTTGGACTGAGCTTGGAGGAACCCCTAGAAGTTTCCAGCCGGAGGAGACTGCATTTCGGGAGGATTAATCCTTAATGGTGGGAAAGGTAAATCGGAACATTGATGAAAACAGACCAAAGGAGAAAACCTAAAAAGAGAAAATGATTTCTGAAGTCCTGCTAGGAGGTGACAGAGTCATGAGCTCTCCTATGGGAAGGGAAGTGTGGGTGACCCTCCTTTGGCCAGAATTCACCTCCCAAGCCTGTGCCACAGCCCCACAAACACTTAGAAACTGGGCATGGAGATGGTGGGACATACCTGTAATCCCACCATTCTAGAGGTTTCGGTAGGAGGACCAGAAATTCAAGGTTAGCCTTGGCTGCATAGGAAGTCCCAGGCTAGCCTCGGATACACTACTTGAGATTCAGTCTTAGAGTTGGGGGGGGGGATGATCTCGGGTCCCTGGATGCTCTTTGCATCTGGAGTGCATTGCCCTGTGTTTGTATCTAAGCATCCTCTGTGACTTTAAGACTCCGAGTTGAAAGTGTCTCTCTGTATTCCAGGACTATAATACATATTCAGCAGCAACGAGAAGCTTTACCTCAAATTTCTCCCGATTTTATTTAAAAATTGCATAGCAGGATTTTATGTTCTCTTCTCAGTTTGTTTGTTTGGCTTTTGGTTTTTCAAGACAGGATTTCTCTACGTAGCCTTGGCTGTCCTGGAACTCACTCTGTAGACCCGTCTGGCCTTGAACTCATGGAGATTCACCTGCCTCTGCCTCCTGAGTGCTGGGGTCAGTGGAGGGCGCTACTACTGCCTGGATTTTATGTCGTTACCTCTAAAGCTGCTGTGGACCAGGGGTTGGCAGGCAATGGCTCTGGGGATTTGCAGCCATCTTTCATATCGGGGAGACCAGGCAGGAGGTGAAGGCCCTGAGCCTTTGGGAACTGATTGATGGTGGCTCCAAGTAGCCTAAGAAATGGACACATTGGGGTATGTTTTGAGGAAGAACCAAGCATATTTTTTGGTGGATCTAATGTTTCTTGATTGGAGGAGCAGGGAAGCATTTAGGCTCTTGGCTCAGGTGCCGAGAAGGAAACAGTGGCTCTCTACCGAGATGATGAAGCCGTTGGTGGGAGCAAGGCCAGAGGGGCCTGGCTTTTGAGGAAGAGGTTCAGGCACGTAGGCATTGTCTCCAGAGATGGTACCAGAGTGGAGAGGCTGAGCGGTCCCTTCTGAATGGGGCACTCCAACACAAAGGTGTGAAGACTTAGGGATGTTGGCGTGGGATGCTAAGGAGGAAGAGTGTTTCAGGGGACCCAGGAAGAGCAGTGAGGTTGCCAGGACTAACTGAGCCACGTGTTGCTGCTGCCAATAGACAAGTATTCTGGAGGAAGAGAATCGGTCACTGGATTGAGCAGCATGGAGGTCACTGGCCACAGAAACAAGAACAGATTTGGGAAAAGCATCACCAGTGATCTGGAAAAGTGTCTTTGTCTTTGGGTAAGGTAGCTGAGGTCAGGGTTCCTCCCCTGGCAAAGGAAAACCGAAGACCTGAGAACAGATTAAGTCAACTCTTTCTCTCTGTCTCTCTTTCTTTCACCCTCTCTCTTTCAAAGATTTATTATTTATACAATGTTCTGCCTGCATGTATGCCTTCAGGCCAGTAGAGGGCACCAGATCTCATTATAAATGGTTGTGGGCCACCATGTGATTGCTGGGAATAGAACTCAGGACCTCTGGAAGAGCTGCTCTTAACCTTTGTGCCATCTCTCCAGCCCCTTAAGCCAGCTTTTAATGAGGCCTAAAAATAGTGAAAGTACATCTTGCAGGGCTGGAAAGATGGCTTAGCAGGTAAGAGTACTTGCTGCACAAGCCTGAGGACCTGAGTTCAAATCCCCACAACAGATGTTTTAGAAGGGAAAAAAGGGAGGGAGGGAGGGAGGGAGGGAGAGAGGGATAGAGGACAGGAAGGGAGGAAGAAAGGAAGGGAAGGGGGGAAGAAGGAAGGAAGGAAGAAAAGAAGGAAAGAAGGACAGACAATATGGAGCCAGGTGTGCGTCTGTAGACCCAATGCTTCAGAGATAGAGGAAGAGAATTGGGAATTCAAGCAAGTTACATGAGGTCCTGTCAAAGAAAAAAAAGAAAGAAAGGAAGAAAAGAAGAAACAAGCCCTTGCAGAGGTTAGGTGGGTGGGCCAGAAGTAGCAGGAGGGAGCTGGTTACCTCACAACTGAAGATAAAGGTTCACTCAGATGTACTCCTTTGAGCAGAAAAACCAAGCCCCGGTCTTTAGGCAGGGGCGCTTGTGTGTTCAGCACGGACACGCTATCGGAAGGGGAGGCATGCCTGTGCCCTGGAGAGCTCAGGGTCAGTGTGCGGAGGGCCTAGGTGTTTTCCCGTGCAGGTACAGCAGTACTTATGAGATCATATATAGCAGTGATTGAGCCTGACTAGGTAGCAGTGTGTGTGTATGTGTCCCAATGGCCAGGCTGTGTGTGTGTGTGTCTCGATGGCCAGGCTGTGTGTGTGTGTGTGTGTCCCAATGGCCAGGCTGTGTGTGTGTGTCCCGATGGCCAGGCTGTGTGTGTGTGTGT
>NC_022019.1:33917182-33922271 GCF_000317375.1 Microtus ochrogaster
TGTGTGTGTGTGTGTCCCAATGGCCAGGCTGTGTGTGTGTGTATCCCGATGGCCAGGCTGTGTGTGTCCCAATGGCCAGGCTGTGTGTGTGTGTGTCTCGATGGCCAGGCTGTGTGTGTGTGTGGCCCAATGGCCAGGCTGTGTGCCCTAACAGGTAGTTATTGTCAAATGGATGCCATTGCTGTTGGTTTCTCTTTCACTTTTCCATCCACATGGTCAGCCCTAAACTGCCCAGGAATTTCTGTAATTCGCCGAATGGCCCACACTTTAAACTCTCTCCTCTTTCCCCAATTCGTGGTCTCCCTGACTAACTCTGACAGTGTGGAATGAGTTATCTTAATATTCTTCACGGGCCAGTACGCCTTTTGTTTGTTTGCTTTTGGATTTTTGAGGCAATGTTTCTCTTTGTAGCTCTGGGGCAGTCCTGGAACTTGTACACCAAGCAGTGCAAACTCAGAAGAAGTTCATGTCTGCCTCCTGAGTACTAGGATTAAAGGCAGTGCACCACCACACCTGCCTCTGTCACCCGAGTGCGGAGATTATAGACGTGTGCCACCACACCCAACTCTTCTTTCTTGAAGACACCCCAAAATGACCTATAGCGTATTGTCATAGTTTTAGGAGCAGAGCTGAGATATCAGAGTTCTGCTAGGGCTTCTTAGGAGTGCAGCCATGGTCTCTGTGCAGCCTCAACTCCGGTTCTAGAGGAGCGATTTTTTATTTCTAGAGAGAGAATGTCTTAGTTAGAATACGGTCAAAGGGGTAGAAAGCAGGGGCAGAGATTCCACCTGCACTGGCCAACATGTTGGGAAAAACCAGGTTGTTTCAGAATCCATTGTTTACTTTTAGGCGCATAATAATCTTCAAGTAGGCTTCCTTACAGCCTCTCCAAAGATGGCAGGAACGGCAGCCAAATGCCCCGAGACTGGGGGAGGGTGGGGAGCTTGTAATTGCATATCGCTATCTGGGTTTACTTGTGCGGAGCACCAATTAAAAATCTCAAATGTGGCTTTTTCAGGGGGATCACATTATGTCTTTTTTTATTATCAAATAAGAGTACATGCGTGTGTGTGTGCGTGTCCATGAGAGCACGCACGCGCACATATGTGCCTGTGTTTTAAACATTTCCATAATGAGTTCCCAAGTGCTTTTTTGGCCGTGGTTATTAAAGCTTGTGTGTTTGCGATTTATTTGGCAAAATGCCTTTCGTGAAGAAAGGATATAGTGTTCTCTTGGTTCTTTGCCCAAAGTAATTTTGGAGAAGTCTGTGACTGTATTTAGTTCCTGTCACTCACTAGAGACAAGTCATTGTAATTACATTTGATCACACTCAGTTTACAGTTGTTTTACCGTGTTTTTGTGCTGAATATCTACTCAGACATCACAGCAGAACTTAATGGCTACTGTTTTATTTGTTCATAAAATGTTTTACGGCCTCTTTTTTTTTTTTCAGCACACATCAGGTTTCAATCATCATCCTTGCATAGCTAGAGGAAGGCAATGGATAAAGAGCTATCAAAATCCTTGACTACATAAAATTTTATTTCAGGTCACATTGCCATAAAAGATATTGAACGCATTTTGTGGCTTTTTCTCCCGACATGCTCACTGCGGTAGGAGGAAACCATATGAACTGTGGGATTTAATTCACCGAAGATGCCAGGCGTGGGTGTGCGTTTTCTACTGCGACAGGTAGACACTGTATTTTACACAGAGGTCCCTAGCCAATACGGAGTAAAAGGAACCAGCATACAGTTTCTTCTTGGGATTTACAGGCAGGCTGTCTTCTTAACCAAAAGGCTACTCATTTGGCCACTGCTATTTCAGGTCTGCTCCAACACCCGCGCCGTGACAGGGTTATGTTACCCGGTGTTTCCATGTAGCCACTAATGCCCCAAGCCTTCCTGTCTGGGATGGTCAGGGGTTGAGGATTGCTAAGAACAGCAAACCCACTGGCATCCGCTTGCGATCTTCTGAGTGTCAGTTCTCACTATGTCTTATTTTTCCTGAAAGCTTGGTCCCAGGTTCTGGAAATGGCTCCCAGCCTGTATGTGTGGGCCCTCAGTAGCTGTGGCTGGGGAAGCCTGCCGGTCCAAAGGTGTAATTAATAGGAAACTTTGACATCCAGCAGAGGAGGTTAGTTTGCATCAAAAAAGGCAAGATAAAGGATTAAAGAAATTTTAGTCCTAATCTAATTAACACCAATTAAAAGATGCAGATGAATTTGCACCAACAAATTGTTAATTATGCACCAATTTGCCTTTTCTACAACCAAGCTCACATGGGGGAAAGTATCATTACCTTTTTTTGTTTGAAGATTTACATAGTGGGTTTGTTACAATCATCTTTTGCATAATTAAAGGAAGAGTAGGTGGTAAGAGCAGGTGTGAAATACTTCTCTCCTGATATTTTAATTTCGGTTAACTCTTTCAAAGCGGAAAGTAAAGGGTATTAATCGTTAGCGTCCATTCACTGACCGGGCATTCATGAAAGACTTAACTATATGCAGACAACTGTCCTACTAATAAAAATTCATGCAAGCGCGTTTTCTCCTTCAAAACATTTTAACTTGTCTGTATTTTTCATATCCTGCTCCTTAGCAAAGAGAGGCTTTGAGGAAGGTGGGACCTCAAAGAGCCCTGGTAGCTGTTCCAGAGGATTCCCCCAGTACCCGTGTCCCGTGGCTCACAAGAGTCTGCACCCCAGCTCCAGATCCGACACGGATGGCCTCCAGCGCACCTGCAATCATGTGCACACACTCTCCCCACGCAATAGAATCAATAACAAAAACAAATCTTTAAAGTCTTAGAAAAAAAAAGAAGAGGGGAGATGGCTTCGTAGTTAAGAACACTCAGCCACTTTTACAGAGAGGACCTGGGTTCAGCCACCCACAACTGACTCTAAGTGCAGCTCCAGGGCATCTGACGCCCTCTTCTGGCCGGCACAGGCACTGCATGCACGCGGTGCACATAGATAACATGCAGGCAAAACACTCATACGCATACAATAAAATAAATCTTTTTTTTTTTTAAAGAGCCTTTGGCTGAAGTGGTATAGCTAACTAAACTCTCAAGGACACATGTTCTAGATGGAGAACGGAACTGTGAGGCCTCTGGAAATATTTGGGCTCAGATTCCCTCCCCAGCAATGTGGGCCCTGGCGGTTTGCAGCTGAATCCTCCTCACGCCACAGCTCGGGATCCGCGTTTGCCCGTGTTACTCATGTGCCGCTGTGCTGGGACTCGCTCTTACGGCTCCTCAGATGGTGATCTGAGTAATTGTGTAGGGGCGGCCAAGCACAGGCCTCTCATGTCTGCAAATGACACATCTGTCCAAACGCCGTGTAATGAGCAACCGCAGTCCGCTTTATATGAACCATATTTTTTCTCCTCTTTCCAAAATGGGAAAGGGGTGGGAAGCAGGGGAGGGGAGCATCGGGTAGGCAGAGGAGGACAAGCGTTTCTGTGGATTCCTCCAGCCATTGTACAGAGAATTCCACAGCTGCCTCCAATTTCCAGGTACTTATTATTAAACTCCACTCAGAGAAGATGTTTTCCCACTAGGTCCTGGTGTGAGAAACAGCATCCTAAAGCTGTGTGTATTGTTGTCTGGTATGCATACATTAATCAGTATTAAGTGTCAGCTTCTCCAGGCAGTCGTTAATATAGCAATTTAGAGCGCTCTGTCTATGTTTTCTACTGTCTGCGCTGAACACTTTTGCATTCATGACTTGGCCTGAACAAGACAGCTGACATTTTCACAGATTGAAAGTTGGCCCACTAACTTTTTTTTTCCTCTCTGCAAATTTGGATTTTGTAGTGAACACAGTGAACGGGGTTTCTGCCTCTTCCCCTTCATCCCTGCCCCCCCCTGGAGTTAAGCTTCCTTCCTCCTAATTCTCACAGTGCACTTGGCAAAGGACTCTGCTGCATAAGGCAGGGAGGGACAGCAAAGAGACAGCCTTCTCTGCAAACACTGTCTTCCTCCAGACTCACAAAAATGATACCTGATCACACCCAGCCTCTGGAGCAGTGTTTCTCAGCGTGTGGTCCTGGGCAGTTCTGTCCAGAGGCAGTGTAGGACCCGACCTAGAATCTGCAGGAACAGCAAATCCCTAGGCCCCTCCTGGGAGTTACTGCACCAGCAGGTCTGAAGTTTGGTAGTCAAGCAGAGCTCAGCAAGGCCTCCAGGAGATGTTTGCACAGGCTTCGGCGGGCGGTCTGGCCTTCCAGTCTCTTAGAGAGGCCTTTCCTGAGACCTGGGCCTGCTTCCTAGATGCCACTTTCAGGGTAAAGGTTGTGAATTAGTCAGAGAGTGAACAGTTGCCCTGTTGAGGAGAACAGAGTTGTCCTGTAGGATTGAAAAAAAGAACAAGAACCAGGGCCGGAGAGATGGCTCAGAGGTTAGGAGCACTGACTGCTCTTCCAGAGGACCCGGGTTCCCAGCACACACCCGGCAGCTCACACCTGTTATAACTTCAGTTCCCGGAGATGGAGCGCCCTCATACAGACATACATGTAGGCAAAACACCAAGTTTTGTAGAGGTGTAAGACCTTGAATTGTCTGGTGTCTTTCCATCATAGAGCAGTCCACCAGGGTAGGTCAGAGCGTATTCTTTGGGCCCATTGATTGCCGCCTGCTATGGAAGACCCGTATTCCATGCGAGCATGGATGCCAAGATTCAGGTCAGGGTCCAGCTGATGCCGATAGAGTGGACCTCTTGGGTTTCTCTTATTGGCTGGACACACCGTCCATTGGCATTCAGCCTGGGCCTGGCACCCAAGTGGCCCGTTGAGGCTTGACATGTTGCTTTGCCGTGACCTGACCTATATGCTCCTTCCTAGCCCCAGAAAGGAAGAACACACCGTTTGAGTTTTCCCACAAATTTTCATGTTTCTTTTTTTTTTTTTAAGATTTATTTATTATGTATACACTATTCTGTCTGCTTGGATGCTTACAGTCAGGAAGAGGGCACCAGATCTCATTACAGATGGTTGTGAGCCACCATGTGGTTGCTGGGAATTCAACTCAGGACCTCTGGAAGAGCAGCCAGTGCTCTTAACCTCTGAGCCATCTCCCCAGCCCCCTCT
>NC_022019.1:33922371-33941047 GCF_000317375.1 Microtus ochrogaster
ATCTCATTACAGATGGTTGTGAGCCACCATGTGGTTGCTGGGAATTGAACTCAGGACCTCTGGAAGAGCAGCCAGTGCTCTTAACCTCTGAGCCATCTCCCCAGCCCTCATGTTTCTTTTTTTAAAAAAAATATTTATTATGTATACGATGTTCTGTCTGTGTGTATGCCTGCAGGCCAGAAGAGGGCACCAGACCCCATTACACATGGTTGAGAGCCACCATGTGGTTACTGGGAATTGAACTCAGGACCTTTGGAAGAGCAGGCAATGCTCTTAACTGCTGAGCCATCTCTCCAACCCCATTCATGTTTCTTTTGTGGTTATTTTTGAGCAGAGTTATAACATTTTAAGATTTTCAAGAGTCAGTCTATCCTCGAGGGAAAAGGTGAGATTAACTGAGGATGTGTTAGCAGTTTGCTGGCCTAGCACCCGAGACAACGCACACACAGCTGTTAGCTGAGCTCTGGGGGCGGGGGTTGAGAGAGTAGAAGTTCAAAGTCATTTTGGGAATTGGAGGCCGGTCTGGGCTGCATGTTTCATAAACAAAGGACAACAAAATTGAGATAGGCTTATATTCACTGTCTCAGGGGGCACGAACAACAAGGCTGATAATCAATTAGATCTGGGGTATATAAGATTTCTTTCATTTATTTTCCTTCCATCCTTGCAGCTTCTGTTATATTTGAAAATATTTGAAAGGCTGGAGAGATGGCTCAGAGGTTGAGAGCACTGGCTGCTCTTCCAGAGGTCCTGAGTTCAATTCCCAGCACCACATGGTGGCCCACAACCATCTATAGTGAGATCTGGTGTCCTCTTCTGGTGTGGTGTGCAGACATACATGCAGCAGACAGAATAAAATAAACAAATAAACCTTAAAAAAAAAAAGAAAATATTTGGAAACAATGAAAACAGATACGCTGCATTGTCTTTGAGTCAGTGAAGCTCCTTGCTTCTGGAGAAGAAGTGATGTTTTCCCAAGTCACGGGCTGCAGATCAAGACTACACAGGCTCATTTGTATAGGGCTATGTGGTCCTCCTGGCTGGTGGGCTCTCAGGAAGACTCTCCTGCCAGGGCAGGTTGGTTATGTTCCACAGTTTAATGTATTTCTGAAAGTCTACCATCCTGGGGGTGCAGGGAACTAAATGATCCCCTTGGGGATGATAAATAACAAGATAAAATATCCCCAAGGCCATTTCTGTCCTCATGCCTCCCACCCCTTTACTATGGAGCTATAGGTTTAAATGAACTCTGGAATTGAAGCTCACTGTATTGCGTGTTCCTGTTCTGAGGACTTCACAGAGACCTTCTTTTATGAAGAAAACAGCCAGCCAATAAAGTGGTATTAGAGTACATTATATATGTGACCAATCATTTTATAAAATCTGATGTAAGCCTTCAGGCATAATTGGAGTTCTTAGCAAAATACTTTGGTTTTTAATATTTCTATGACCCTCTAAGGGGGACTTAGCAATTACTCTTAAATTTTCAAAGTGCGGCATGGAGGTTTAGCAGTGTGACTTCCATTAAAACCCATGGGAGTCTTGTTGCTAAAAACATCACACGACTCAGGAAAATGTACTCCTTGTGAAATTGCTGGTAGTAATGGGTACAGAAGTATAGCCCGGTGCTGGTGGTACAGTTACAGTCTTTTTATGCGTGTTTCAAATTTTATACTTTTATAAAAACTCAACAGTTCTGTAAGAATTGAAAGACAAAAAAGCTTATTATGTGTTTTCTGGAAGTAAAGGGCAGAAAAAAAATAAAATGGATTTTTAGAATTAAGAGAAAAATTTAAATAATCCTTTAGAAAAACTCAAATGTTTGAAAATGTTTATTATTTCAAAATATACATAGTGGCTTCCAGATTTCTAAAATGTATCTCACAGTCTCTCCCTGAACGGAGAGATTCTGGGTTTTCAGTGGCCTCAATAGAAACACCCAGGTGACTCAAAGCAACCTCTGGGCCAATCTCCATTCCTCTAGGTGGAGAGAAAGAAATGAATCTTCCCCATAGACAGGAGAAGATGGCAGTTCTCTCAGAAGGCCAGCCCCTTGCACACAGTGTTCTCCTGCATTTCAGTGGTTAGGGGGACCTCATTGCTATGGGTGTGAGGAGGCCTGGAGTCCTCCTCCCTTCTGCTACCTTCGAGGGTCTGTGTGGGGCTATGATTCATCCAGGGAGGGGCTGGGCGAGACCTTCCCTCTGTCGCCACGGTGAGGAAGTTCTGAAGTTTTTTGTTGTTTTTTGTTTTGTTTTTCGAGACAGGGTTTCTCTGTGTAACAGCCCTGACTGTCCTGGAACTCCTGGAACTCTCTCTGTAGACCAGGCTTGCCTCAAACTCACAGAGATCTCCTGCCTCTGCCTCCTGAGTGCACGGATTAGGGACCCATGCCACCACACCTGGACGAGTTCTGAGTTCTTCAAGAGCTTGAACTGCCTTCAGAATCTACACAAGCAGAATTTGCACAAGCTAGCAACCCAGGTTCAGATGCCAGACAGGCTCCCAACTGTAGCGGTTCGGCACACAGTCTCTCTGGACAGTCATCTTAGACCTGTGTTTGCAGAGTTCTTTGGGGGACACTGACCCTTGCCACAGGTACTTTTTTTTTTTCTAGACAGGGTTTCTGCGTGTAGCCTTGGCTGTCCTGCGTCTCACGCTGTAGACCAGGCTGGCCTCGAACTCAGAGAGCCACCTGCCTCTACCTCCCTAGTGCTGGGATTAAAGGAGTGTGTCACCACCGCCTGGCTAGATACATTTGTTTCTATCACATTCATAGAAAGAGAATAAGAAAGGGCCGAGGCTTGAGTTAGTTATTGTTGGCTTTGTGAGAGTGATGTGGTGTTTGCTACTCCTTCGTCCCCTAAGCAGTGCTGACTCATTTTGCTCATTAGCTCTTAGGTCCTAAGTGGCTCTCAACCCTCCTAATGCTGGGACCTTTAATACAGCCCCTCATGTGGTGATCCCCAACCATAAAAAATATCGTCACTACTTCATGACCGTACTCTTGGTACTGTTATACGTCGTAATGTAAATACCTGATATGCAGGGTGTCTGAGAGAGGACTCCCTCCCAAAGGGGTCGAGACCCACAGGTTGAGTGAGCATCACTGTCTTAGGAACATTTGTAGACAACTTCCTCCTGAAATCATTAATAACATCATCAGAGTTGATTTTAGGGTCAGGGTTCATCTTATTTTACCTACAAACAAACAAACACTTTAAAAAAGGGCCCTAGATCGGGTTAAGAACCCCGACTGTTCTTTCACAGGACCTGGATTCAGTTCCCAGCACAAACATGGGATTTGCAACCGAGGGGAGCATCAGGCAGGCCGCAGCTCACACAAACACTCCCAGGCGAAATCTGTACACGGGTTAAAATTTACATTAGAAAACCACTTGTGATTAAACTTTTAAAATTATTTTAAAAAGTTTGCGTTATAACCTTAAAAAGAAGCAAAACACAACTTTTATTTGTGCACGTAACTGTACCACTTGTGCACCTAGTGCTGGGGGAAGCCAGCCTCGGATCCCCTAAAATTGGAGTTAAAGATGGCCATGAACTGCCACTTGGGTGCTGTTAACTACTGAGCCGTCTCTCCAGCCCCGAAGATAAGTTTCTAAAGCCGTAGATGTACATTCCATAGACCCACTTTTTCCACCTTGGTAGCACCAGCTGAGAGACGCCGGTTGGGACTGAGCTCCCGCCGGTTGACTCCCGGCTGGGTCAGGATGACAGCGTTAAGGGCCCGGGAGAGTACCGAGGAACAACCGGGAGGGAAGCCGCGGTTCCCGTAAGAGCTTACAGACCTCAGTAACGAGGGGCTAAGAATAGTCTTTTTGAACAGTAACTCCTCAACTTTTCAGCCCTAATAGCTCCAAAGGGTCACTGGTAGAGAGCCCGGGGCTACACCTGCCTTGCAGAGATTAGGGCCGGGTTGCAGCTGTCGCCATTTGCAAGACTAAGGTGTAGCTGAAGGGGCGGTGGCGCTCCGCAGGGGGCCCGCTTCCTCCAACTCCTGGAGGCTGGCGTCGAGGATTAAGATGGCCTTTGCTAGGCGGGCGCACAAGTTTCAAGATGAGGCAGGTAACGATTTCCTGAGTTTTATGTGTCAGACCTTTATTCCACAGGTCTGCCCTGAATTAGCTGTTTTTTTTTTTTTTTTTTACAATCAGCTCGATGGTGGAGCAGCTGCCAGAGCTGCCCGGCACCGACCAGCACGTCCCCGGGCCAAGAGTAACTTTGGCACACAAACATTAGAGCTTTCCAATGTACGGGATGGTCCCTGACAAAGACAAAGGGGGCTGAACGCCCCTTGAAACTCTTCTCCGTGGATCCGACACGCTTCTTCCTGTAATGTGCATTTACTTCGCGGAGAATGACAATTAGGATAATTCTTGTGTGTTCTCTACAGGAAGTAGTATACCACTTGTGAATGGTGGTTTCAATGAGGGAGCCATTAAAGGGCTTTTTAATGGACTTTTCAACCGAAAGACATAAGGGACTGTTGTTGTGTTGTCTTAATTGAGAAATATTTTTGCCGTGTGAGGAGGCTTAATCAAGTTTTCATTACGTACCTGGTCAGGGACCAGGCTGAATGTTTTCTCGAAGCAATTGGACAAAATGTGCAGTTGTGTGGGAACTCGGATGGCGCGTTTTCCGTCTCTCCTGCAGGCGCCCGAGGATCCCATACCTGGTTTACTGGGTTGGGTTGAATGCGTCTGTTCTCATTTCTAATGAACTTTACCACCAGACTGCTTGATCATGACTAAGCCCGGGAACAATGCAAATGGAATTGCCCCCTGATGGGGAGGAATGGGCCCAGATGGCCCTTAAAAGGTGATAATTAGAAAATATAGCATATCTGAGTAGCTAGAAGGAGAGCCGCTTGTTAAAGACAGTCAATCTGTTTGAAGCGACGGTCGGCCCCTTAATTATATGCGTTTTCATTCAGAGTTGCTTTAAAGTAAAAATTTCCCAGGAAAAATGATCAGTCCCTAGACCCTAGAAACTGTCTGATACTATTTCCCGTGATTTTGAACAATTGTTTTCCTTCTTACTTTTTTTGTTGCCGTTTCCCATATCCGTGCAGCAGACTTGCTGAGTGTGTTTCAAGACGCTGTTTAGGTTATTTTAACTCTTATGCTGAAACAGTAGGGGAGTGATTAAAAGTGAGAAAAATATTGGTATATATTTGTAAACTGAATTTTTAAAATTGAGATAGTCACAGGGTCCTCCAGTCTGTGATTCCGTAGATTTGCAAGCTTGCCTTAAATGTGCCGCCTTCCTGGCACCGACACTTTTCAAATATGTCATTAAAATTGTTTTGCATATGACAAGTTGGACTTGGTGGATTATATTTTTATCTGAATTAGCATATTTGCATTTGCTAATGACACCGCTCACTTGGCTTTTCTTTACGTTCTTTTTTTTCCCCCCTCTAGTATGCAAACTTGGCATTGCTTTAAGAAAAGCAAGCATGCGCCTGGGAAGGAGAAAGTGGTGGCCTCAAGAGGAAGGAGAGAGGTGCAAACTGCCTCAGCGAGGCCCTGTGAGGCACAGTTTGTTAAGTCAGAAAGGCAAAGGCCTTTCCCGGACTACATCACATTCTTCTGGATGTTTTGGCAGGCACATTTTGGAGGATGAGCTACTGCTCAACACCATGGTTCACGCTGGGAAAATGACAGATACCTGGGAGGTACCTGCCCTTCCTAGGACTCTGTCAGGCCCAGGGGACCTGGTCTGACCACGCAGCTTGCAGGAACTCTCCGTAAAGTCACTCTCCAGTACCACTGCGCCCACCCTTAGAAAATACACCATGGCTGCAATGTGGGGTTCCAGCAAGGGTGCTTGGGTCTGGATCCAAATTCACAGAAGCTGCCGCCACACCAAGGTCTCTTAAGGTGTCTTGGACATTTTAAGTCTTGTTACTGAACCATTCTTGAGTTTGGACTTAGAACCATTCTGAGTCCTGCCCTTCTTCGAGAGACAACTCGGGGTGACCGTGGGTGTACACAGCTTACAGGAAAATTTGGATATTTCCTGGAAAGTATTCAGCAGGTGGTCCTAAAGGGATTAATCCAGCTCAAATCTCTCATATCAGTGAAAAACGAAAACTGTCTAGCTCAGACATGCTCAAGGGAAAACAAAATCAGAAAGCAACGGAGGATAAAAATGGACCTGCCATTTAGTTCTCCCTTCACAGAAAGACGTGGTTCAAATCCCACTTGCCCAATAGTACCAGCAACCCAGAGTGAGATTTCTAAGGATGGCTTCAGCGATTGCAACTCTTGAAGAGTCGAGGTAGGACCTGGCTCTGCTTTTACAGTTGAGATTTCTGCCCACCACAGAGCAAGCTCCCAAGAGCGGCCTCAACCTCCTCAGCTGTTTCTTAGAGGTGAGCATCCTCTACCAGAACCCCCAGATGGCCTCTGGTGAAGATAGGGAGCTCTTGACTGTTGCAACACCTGAGATTTTGTTCAACAGAGAAATGTAAAGAACACAGATGAAATAGCCCAGGAGAGGGATGGTGATTAACTCTGCATTCCAGTTAGACGGTTTTATTAATTAGCTCTCTGGACTCCAAAAGGTTACATCCTCTGAGTAGTAAATTGCATTCCATTTGAAAGCTCTGGGAAGGGAATTTGCATGCGGCCTGAATGCTGGCCACATTGTTGTGTTAAGTAGCATTTTATCTCTCCGGTTTGTCCCCAGCCTCCTCCTCCTCCCACCCCAGTGAAAAGTTTTACCACCTCTCTTATTATGCAATGGAAGCTTGCCTGCATTTTGGTCCTTTGACGCCATCTTAGTTTTATTGTTAAATCCACGGCCTGATGGTCCCAGGCAAACTCCTTGGTATTCTGATTACCTAAGCTGCCAAAATTCTCTTTACAGCCTGTTTATATCAGTGGCTGCCCTATTTGAGGGTGTGTGTGTGTGAACGACCCTTTCAGAGGGGTCGCCTAAGACATCAGAAAACCCAGCTAGTTACTGTTCATAATAGTAGCAAATTTACAGTCGTGAAGTAGCAACAAAAACAATTTCATGGTTGGGGATCATCGCAAGATGAGATTTATATTAAAGGGTCGAAGCATCAGGAAAGTTGAGAACCACCGAGTCACGATGAGTGTTTTCATTTCAGCTTCTGGCCCTGCCTAAGAGCTGATTAAAGGGAACATTAAAAACTAGTTCTAAGTCCCCCCCTCCACCCTGCACTTTGCCATTGCTTCTGTGTTTCCGGCCTTTCCTCAGCCAGCAGTGTTCCCACTGGTAGCATGGGACCTGTGAAAGTGTTTCAGATCTTATCTTGAGATCACGCAGCTCGTGGCAGGACAGAGTCCAGAGACTAACCCACCACTCCTCGGTGGACTCGATGTCCAGTTCTAGATGCCAGTGATCTGAGAATGTTCCAGAGCTGCCTAACTAGTCTTCCGGGATGTTGAGGCAGACAGTCCTGACGTTTGATTTGGGTTCCCCAGTGCAACTGTTTTTGAAAGAATTCATATCAAACTTGCATATGAAAATCCGCCTTTCAGACCCCGCTCTACAGTTCAACCCATGATCTCCTCTGTTTAAAAAAAAATCATTAATCACATAGTTCTGTCATTTTCCCCTTCCATTTTGGCAGGGAGAGAAGTTATTTGAATAACAAACAAACAAACAAAAACCCATTCCAGGCAAGTAGCTGTCAACCTCCTTGAACAAAAGCTGCTCTACAGAGTTTTGTTTGGTTAGGGGCAGCAGGGTGCTAGAGACGCCGTGCTGAAAAGCGTGGGTTAATAGGCACTTTGAGAGCCACTATCTCTCCTGATTAACTCTCTGATCACTTGCTTTGAGTGACTGACCTGCTCTTGCTGGCCCCTCCAGAATTCCAACATGGTAGCCTCCTCGAGCGAAGCTCCCTGGATGCATTGCTGATAGACAGCCAGGGATGTTTGGGAACTCTTGAGTTTAAAGGCATTCCATCTTGCTTTTGTGACCTAAGGCATTATTTATTTTTTAAGAGAGGGTCTCACTATGGCACCCTGGCTAGCCTGGGAGTCACTGTGCAGACCAGGCTGGCTTCTAACTTCCACATCCACTCACCTCCTCCTCTCCACTGCAGGAATAAAGGCAGTACCTCCTGGATGTTTCCTGATGAATATTTAAGTTGCCCTAGAGTTGTGATAAATAAGCTGCATAGACCAATTTTCAGGCACAAACTGACCCTTCTGTAGAAACTTTAATTTTCTTCTTTTCTTTTTCTTTTTGTGTGTGTGTGGGAGGGGGGTGGAGGCCTGATCAGAATGGTTCTCTCATTACATCTCTGTAGGTGATTTTTAAAAAAAATAAAATAAATAAAGTGTAAATGTTTTATGTGTTTATGTGTGTATGAATGTGTCCATGGTAGTCAGAAGAAGAACTGAAATTACAGGTGGTTGTGAGCCACCATGTGGGTGCTGGGAATTGAACTCGGATCCTCTGCAAGAGCAACCTGTGTTCTGAACCATTGAGGGGCTAACTTCCCAGCCCCTCTGTAGGTGAATATTCAAAGGAGCCTTCAGCTCCACTCAAAAATAATTTTGTGTGGGGCTGGAGAGACAGTTTAGTGGTTGAGCACACTGGCTGTTCTTGCAGAGGACCCAGGTTTGGTTCCCAGCACACACACACACACACACACACACACACACACACACACACACACACCTGCTCACTATTCTTTGTAACTATTGTCCCAGAGGGTCCGGCGCCCTTTCCTGGCTTCCATGGGTCCTGCATTCATGTGGTGCACAGATATAATGCAGGCAAAAACTATACATATAAAAGTAATAAAATAAAATTAAAAATAATTTGGTTTACTGAAATAGTGAAGCCTTAAGGGGGTGAGCTTCCCTTAGGCAGCAAGGGTGCAGCTCACGGCGGATGGCATGTGACTACCCCTCTCACCGGAAGAAGTGTCTTGTCTGTGGGGTGATGGAGATTTGCTGTAGGACAATGGTCTTGTAAAGATTTGTTACTTATATTTTAATAAAATGTTGATTGGGCAGTCGCCAGGCAGGAAGTAGAGGTGGGGCGACAAGAACAGGAGAATTCTGGGAAGAGGAAAGAGTCAGTCAGCTGTAGTCACAGAGCAAGCAAGATGAGACTGCCACACTGATAAGATACCAAGCTACGCAGCTAACACAGACAAGAATAATGGGCTAATTTAAGATGTAAGAATTAGTTAATAAGAAGCCTGAGCTAATAGGCCAACCAGTTTATAATTGATGTAGACCTCTGTGTGTTTCTTTGGGACTGAACGGCTGTGGGACCTGGTGGGACAGAAAACTTAGTCCACAGAGATTTTTGTCTCTCTCCTAGAGCCAGCACATTGAAAGGAGCCACCAGGTGGCTGGGGACAGAAGTCCCAACTTGTTTTTAAGGAACTTATAGTCTAATGATCCCTCTTCATGATCGGCAGATCACTCTTCTGATTGGACTAGGGGATCATACACAGGATGGGTGTGAAGACTTCTCATTGACTTGGCCTGTGACATCCCCAGTAAGCAATCAAGTCATCTCCATTCATTCTACAACATGGCAGCACTCCTGTTCTTCTTAAAAAATAATAAAAGGCAGGGGTGTTCTTCTTGAACACGGGGCACAGGACAGACACGCACGGCGGAACAAACACAGACACGACACTGCGGCTCCCACGTGGGACCACTTTAATGGGGGAGGGAAACATAGAAGGGCAAAGGAACATGTGGGACACACGAGGAAAGGCAGGACGAGGGAGAGGGGGGGGGGGAGAGAGAGAGAGAGAGAGAGAGAGAGAGAGAGAGAGAGAGAGAGAGAGAGAGAGAGAGAGAGCCTCGTGTGGCCCTGCCTTTTTAACGGGGAGCGCAAGGGTGCGCACAGGTATCCGTAGTCCAGGGGGGAGTATGGGAGTTGTAGTTTCCAAAAGAACAACAACTCCTTTGGACCCCCTCACTCCAGGAAGTTCTTTCTCGTATTTCCTTAGTTAATCTATATTCAGTCAGCTCGCTCCTTGGCCGCCTTTCCCTATTCTTGGCTATGTGACAGTGAATTTAAGGCCTCAGGCTTGCGATGGCTTTGGTGGCCATCGATGTTTCTGGTACCCCAGCTCCCGGCGTTAAACTCACCCAGAAATGTTTGTCACTCTCAAAAAACCAGCATCACAGGGCTCGAAGGATAGTTCATCCTGTGATAGTTATTAGATTATGCTATATTTAATTGCCGTCCTTTGTCCAATTTTAACCTAAAAAAAAATTTGGCATTTCCATGCTTGTGTTTGTTTCAATGCAACCTTGCTACTTCCTCATACTACAATGCAGGAATCAGACTTCAGGTTCCTTCAGAGCAGATTGGGACTTGGGTCCCCAGCCACCTGGTGAGTCCTTTCTATGTGCTGGGAAAAGAGACAAAAATCTCCACCCTCCATATTCCAGTGCAGGCAAACACATGCAGGACTGAAACACAGTGCTCGCTCGGGCATAGGGCACCCGAGAGCTGGATTGTGTAGGATCCAGGAGATCACAGAGCTCCAAGCCCTGGGTGCTTAGGCTGCTGCTGCTGTGGACCGTGTCCTGATCATTGCAGAAAGTGCAAACTCAGAGCCAGGAGACAGGAAAGTGAGTGGTGCATCCAGGGGAGGCTTCTTTCCTTTCTGTTCTCCTTTTCAGTGAGCTGAAGTGGTACATGCCTAGAATATTAGCTCTGAGAGGCAGACGCAAGAGGAATGGGGAGCTCAGAGCCAGCCTCAGCTACACAGGGACTTTGAGGCTAGCCTGGACTACATGACGGGCTTAGAGACGGTAGTATGTTCTTTTTGTTTTTTAGAGGCAGGACCTCTCTTGGTGGCCCAGGCTTGTTTACCTCTGGAGGGCTAGCATTACAGAGACCCCCCACTGCATCCAGCTCTGTGTTGTGCGCTGATGTCAGTAGCCTTGCTTCTTAAGTCATGGTTTGTCCAGTCCTAAGTTACTGTAGCTCTTACAGTAACTAACAGCTTTACTGAGGAGGCATTCCGTCGTCTTTAGTGTGCTCAGTTGTGAGGTGGTACCACGCTGATTCCGGAGCATTTTCCTTTCCCCCAAACTCTTGCTGCCATTGGCATTCATTCCCAGGTCTTACCTTCCTGGAGCAATCGCCAATTCCTTCCTTCCTTCCTTCCTTCCTTCCTTCCTTCCTTCCTTCCTTCCTCCCTCCCTCCCTCCCTCCCTCCCTCCCTCCTCTTTCTTTGTAAAGCTTTATTCTACTTTAAATTATGTGTGCATGGGGTGGGGGTGGGGACATGTGCACATGAGAGCCAGTGCGGGAGAGGAGGTCAGATCCCTTTGATCCAGATGGACAGGCATTTGTGAGTTGCTCAGTGTGGCTGCTGGGAATCAAACTTGGGTCCTCTTCAACTACTAATTTATTTTCCAAATCAGTCGTTGGATATATTCTGGTCATTTCATGCAATTGGTATATGATTGTAGCCTTGAAAGGTCTGGCTTCTTCCGCTTAGCATAACATCTCTGTGCATGTGTGTATGCGTCTGTGCATGTTTGCGTCGTGTGTATGTGTGTGTGTGCATGTTTGCGTCGTGTGTATGTGTGTGTGCATGTGCATGTGTGCGTGTGTGTTACATTCATGTGTGCATATATGATGCCCATACCTGTGTGCATGTGAAGACCAGAGAAGGACATCAGGAGGCTCTAGTATCATTCTCCACCTTATTCTTTTGCGTTGGGATCTCTTACTGAACCTAGAACTAGGCTAGTGGTCAGCAAGGCCCAGCTGCCGTCCTGTCTGTTTCCCCATAGTTTTCACATGACAGGCATGTGTATAGCCACACCCATCTCTTCCTGTGGGTGCTGGGGTCCATTCTCAGAACTACTCAGGTTGGTGCATCAAGGGCTGTTCCCCAGTGACCATCTCTCCACCTTCCCTCACCATGATGTCTCTGCAGGTCGTCTGTGCACCACGCCTAGTGCCATTTCTTTTTATGTCATTGTCCTTCCTGTGCTGTTCACTTGTAAGAGCAGGGCCTACGTTTTGTTTATCTGTTCATCCAGCTATGGATACTTGGGCCATTTTCATCTTTTGGCTACCACACGGATATGACTTCTTTGAACATTTAGATGCAGCATTTTTGTTATCCTGCGTTTCCTCTTTTCTTGGTTGGAGGAGGGAATCACAGGTCAAGTGATCACTCTGTCTTTAACGTTCTCAGGGCCGAGGAGCAGTATGTGCCCACATTATCAAAGTACGCACGAGACAGCTCCTGCCTGCCCTTGTTCGTCTTTGTATCACTCAGGGTCCAGCCCCTACTAGGGTCCTCAGAAAACTCTAGTGGGTAGAAATAACCTGCACACCGCACACAAGGCTAAGGCCCTGGGATCGCCAGCACGTGTGCATATATATTCTTTCATGCCTCCTCTTTCCTCTGGAAGAGATGACAGCTTATGGGCTCATGGAGAAAGATGCCCTGGGTTCCATCCTGTCCATCAAGCCTCCCAGCTTATCCGCTGCAGCCTTCACTGGGCCCCTTGCCGTTGCCTGGGCAGCAGCCCTCTCCCCGGCTCTAGTTTATACAGATCCTCTCATGCTTTTCAGCAGAGGCAGGACCGAGGGAAATCCCAGCTTTTCGGGTTCACGGTCTCTGTTTGCAGGGATCTAGGCATGGAGATACAAGAACATCTAGCCAGGCTTTGACTTGGCGACATAGTACAAGAGGTTTAAGGAAGATTATCTTAAGACTCTGGGCAGGCAGGGCCGGCGTCTCTCTGATTTATGCTAGTCCTTTTCTGTTGGAGTCTATCATTTCGACCTGAATCTCAGGTTGGATTTAACAGCTGAAGCCAGCCTCTACTGAACTGGCCACTTTGATGTCACAGTACCGAAGAGGGGAGGGACAGGGGGGGGACAAAAGTCGTAATTGCCCGGATTGACAATAGGTTCGCTTCAGCAGCCAGCACAAAAGAAATGTTAACGCAATAAACTGTAACTGGAAGGAAGCTAAGCGGGTTTATGGCTGTGTCAGCTCCGTCAGGAGAGCAGCCCCTCCTTCCACGGGAGGCTTTTCAAGGACTGCACTAGAATCAAGCTCACGCGGCATCAGTGGCCGCTCCATCTCCTCACCCCACTCCGCAAACCAACACAGGAATCCTGACAAACTGACTGCGAGGGAACACGGGACGTGGAGGGCTGGACCGAAAAGCACACGCATGTCGGCCGTGAGCATGCATGTGGTACAACTGTAGCCAAGGCCTCCCTTGTCCTTCCGCTCACCTGCTTTGGGCACTGGGGCAGACACGGCTGGGGAAACGTAGTGTGTCTATGTAAGAGGATCAGTTGGCATTCATCAGCCGGGCACCTAGCTCTCCACTTGGGTTCCAGCCAGCCTCACGCACGCCTTTCCCTGGGTTGGGGTGAGTGCTGTTAATTAGCTGAGGAGCACAATCTGGGAGGGGCTTTCTGAGATCTTGGTGCCTCACTTTATGCTGGGAGGGGCCACAGTAATAAACACATTTCTTAGGAGCGGTTCTTTTGCCCATGCACCATAGATACTTCCCCACTAGCTGAGATGCTCAGGCTCAGGCCTTAGACTTTGGTACTCATTGATAGGTAGAATTAAGAGCAGATGCAGTGGTGGGGGCCCACCCCTGCAATCTCAGCACTTAGTCTGCGGAAAGAGGATCGCTGGAGTTTGAAGCCAGCTTGTGGAGGAAAGAGAATCAGACCTGATGGTCAGCCACGGCTACATAGGGAGTTCTGGCTACTCGGGATACAGGAGGCCCTGCATCAGAAAGAGGAGCAGCAAACGACCCCAGGACTGGGAGAGGGCTCAGTGGTTAAGAGTGCCTACAGCTCTTCTACAGCAGGACTTGCGTTCAATTCCCAGCACCCATAATTCCAGGGTATCTTACACTCGCTTCTGCCCTCTAAGGGTACCTGAATTTACAGGCACATACTACAAGCACATGCTACACACACACACACACACACACACACACGTAAAATAGGGCTTGCCAGGCATAATCTTTATTGCCAGGAGCATGCCTTTAATCTCAGCACTCAAGAGGCAGAGGCACGCAGGCGGATCTCTGTGAGTTCGAGGCCAGCCTGGTCTACAAAAAGAGTTCTAGGACAGCCAGGGCTGTTACACAGAGAAACTCCATCTTGGAAAGAGAGACAGAGATAGAAACAGGTGGATCATTGTGTGTTCAAGGCCAGCCTGGTCTACATAGTGAGTTTCAGGACAGTCAAGGCTACATAGAGAGAGCCTGTCTCAAAATAAAATAAAATAAAATAAAGCTGGAACAATGGTTCAGGCCAAAAATAAAAGGGAGAAAAGGAGGTACTATCTGTGAACAAAGAACACCTATGTTTCCTCACTTCTCCTCCGTTTCCTTTCACGCGTGTGCGCATGTGCATGTGTGTTCATGAGGGTACCCTTGCCCTTGTGTGGAGTTCAGAGGCCAACCGTCTTGTTTTTCTGTTTTCACTTTAATTTTATGTATTGGGTGTTTCACCTGCATGTATGTCTGCACACCACTTGCGTGCTGGTACAACAGAGGCCAGGAGTGGGCATGGGAGGCCCCTGGAACTGGAGTTACAGATGGCTGTGAGCAGCTAGTGTTCTTTACCACCCAGCCACCTCTCAGCACCATCCACCTTGGGTTTTGAGTAAGAGTATTTACTTCGCTGGGACAGGATGGGGTGGGGCTGGGGGGCTCTCTAGTAGGCTAGGCTGTCTGCCCAGTAAACCTCAGGTGGTCCTGTCTGCTCGTCTTCAGTGCTGGGGATCTAACTCACATCCTTCTGGTCCTTCTGTTCACTGGTTGACGGTCTCTCCAGGTACCATCTCTTTTCCTGGCTTCCCCACACATTATGTTTGTTTTGAAATTAGACAAAACACACTTTAAAATTACATCTGTTTACTAGGCATGGTGGTGCACACCTTTAGTCCTAGTACTGGGGAGGCAGAGGCAGGTGGATCTCGGTGAGTTTCCGGCCAGCCAGAGTTATACGGTGAGATCTTGTCTCAAAACCCCAAAAAGTGAAATAAAAATGAAATTAGATTAGTTTTTTAGCATTCTCTCTGTCTCTGTCTCTCATGCACAGGCACAGGCACACTCACACACTACACACACACACACACACACACACACATAGACATAGACACACATAGACACAGACACACACAGATACAGACACACAGAGACACACATAGACACAGACACACACACAGATACAGACACACAGAGACACACATAGACACAGACACACACACAGATACAGACATACACAGAAACAGACACTGCACGCATGCACGCACACAGACATAGACACACAGATACACAGAAACAGATAAAGACACACACAGACACAGATATACACCTACACAGAGACACGCACAGATACAGACACACAGAGACAAACACAGACACATAGACACAGGCACACACAGAAACACACATATACATAGACAAACACACAGACACACAGATACACACAGACACAAACACACATAGACACACACACACACGCACACACATGGCCTAAAGCAAGATCTAGGAAATCTCACAGGGCACATGATGCACACACCCTTACAACATACATGCCCTCACATGGTCCCGAGCATTTGAAGTCATGTTTTTCCTCTGGTATTTTTAAAATCATCAGACTCGATGATGCCCTACGTTGATTGCTTTGATGGAATTGCCGGTTGAGGGATCGGTGACATTTCTGGGGCCTCATCAGAGGCGCATCTGACTGAAGAGTAGTTATGTGAAGTCGTAGGTTAAATGCTCTGGGAATAGAATGTCATTTGACATGACAGAAATGAACCCTCCGCGGCCCACATGTCCTCAGGGACATGCTCTCGCTTCCCATTCCCACGTTAAGTAACGTTATTAACTGAGTCAAGAAGGGGCGTTCAGTGACAAGGGAAATCTTTTTTTTTTTTTTTTTGCCAACATTTTAATCCTAATCATAAAATTTATTGTGTGTGGCTTTGTAGGCATGTGTAGCTGAAAAGCCCTGGAAAACAACGCAAGTAAAAATTAGAGCGTGGTGTTTCTCTTCCCAGGTGTTATTTAAAGCATTGTACAAATTGTCAAAAAGATTAATTGTTGCTTGCAGCTAAACAGATGATAAATTTTAAAATTATATTATTACTGTGTGTCGGCATCAAAGCTCTGGGTCCCAAGTGTGTCACCTCTTTCTGTTGCTGTCGACAAGGTTCCGATTTCGTAGCATACCGCCAGAAGGTGTTGACATGCGTTCCGCTCACTGATTAAATGTTTTAAAAACGTGCCACTCAGAAACTAACCCTGATGTTCCACGAAAGAGTCATTTTTAGAAGTAAGTCCCCCCTTCATCATTGCTATGGAAGAAGTTTCTTAAATATTGTGGTTTGTAAAACAGGCTTCATGTTACCATGGTTTTCTGTTTTAAATTGCAGCCGTTCAAAAGCAAACAGGCTTGAGCCTCCTTTGTCTCTTTCACAGAAAAAAAGAAAAAGCAACAAGATGGTGTAAAAATATCTCTGAGGAAGGTGATAAATACTGACTTGTAAACACCTTGGTTAGGCCTGGGACCCAAAATAAAGGCAGGTGATGACTGGCCTGGGGGTTAACATGAGTCTTTCACTGTTCCAAAGCTGACACAAGTCTAGAAAACTCCATGGCTGTTCACACTGGAATGTTTAAAGACACCGATGGTTGCAGCTTGCAAAATGTTGTGGATGAAACAGGGGCCCAGTAGCACAAGCCTGTAACCCTAACTTTGGGAAGATGGAGGCTGGAGGATCCAGGCCTGCTTGAGTTACGTGGTGAATTCAAGGTCAGGCAACTTAGCCAGACCCTTTTTCAAGATAAAAAACAGGGCAGAAGTGAACCAGTACTTGGAAGGCAGAGGCAGGCCAGTTTGCTCCCTGCGTAGCAAGTAGCAGCTAGCCAAGGCTGCATAGTCTTAAAACAAAAACAAAGACCACTCCCAAACACACACACACACACACACACACACACACACACACACACACACCAGTAAATAGCCTAGTGGTGCATGCCATTACTCAAAAATAAACAAATAAATAAAAAGAGGTAAATTCAAGGCCCTATTGATCTACAATAATGAGTTCCAGGCTAGCCAGGGCTACATAGCAACCTTATCTCAAAATATAAATAAACAAGTAAGTAAAAGAATGAATAAATAAATAAGTAGAGGGGAGGGCGTGGGGGGCCTGGGACACATTTTGGTGGTAGAGCAGTTGCCTAGAATGTAGGTGTAAGGTTCTAGATTCAATCTCTAATACTAGAAAAATAAATATGGAGACAGAGTTTGTGGATGCAACGGGCCAGTCCTTAATCCAAGTGTCTATCTGCCAACATGACAAATGAATCTCATCAGAAAGCTTTTCTGTCTTGGTTTTAAGGTATGGGTGGGGCATGGACTGTCCCTCTCAGGACACAGCGGAAAGAATCCATTCATAATCCTAGCACTCGGGAGGCAGAGGCAGGCGGATCTCTGTGAGTTCAAGACCAGCCTGGTCTACAGAGCTAGTTCCAGGACAGGCTCCAAAGACACAGAGAAACCCTGTGTCGAAAAACCGAAAAAAACAAACAAAAAGAACCCATTCATAATCCCAGCACTCGGGAGGCAGAAGCAGGCGATCTCTGTGAGTTCAAGGCCAGTGTGGTCTACAGAGCTAGTTCCAGGACAGACTTCAAAGCGACAGAGAAACCCTGTCTTGAAGACAAACAACACAATGTGCACTGTGATGAAGGTGGTGTTTTCTCCAGCTCTGATTTTCAAGATTCTTAGGTCATAGGCAGCTGACACTGGCTCAGGGGTGTGGGACATTGGTCTAGGTATGGGACAGCCACAGGCCTGAACACTGTTACCTCAGTGGGTACGGTTAGAGGTGCAGGGACAGATGGTGACCCCCGTCTGGGAGGTTGCTGATAGTTCTCAACAGCAATCTCGGGGTGGCCATTTGTGGGACACTTGCTGCTCCAGACCACAGATAGCATCCCATTTCCTTCTAGCGGCAGCCATGGCACAGTTTCCTGCCCAAGACTATGATGCTGCTTTTATTTGGGGGGGCTGCCATGTGCATTCTTCCCCCTCCTGTGTTTCCTGTGCCCTCACCTTCGGCCATCTTTATTGCATTGCCTGACACCTAGCATGATGTCACATGCTCTTCTCACTTTGTGACTCTTAATGTTTTCATGTATAGCTATCATAAGAAAGGGCTTGCCTACTATACAGGTTCTTATAATTATCTAAATTCAGAAAGATGACACGTGTGTGTGTGTGTGTGTGTGTGTGTGTGTGGTGTGACTCTGTTACCCATGTGTCACGGTGAGTGACTCTGTGTTACCCATGTGTGATGTGTGACTCTGTGTTACCCGTGTGTGTGGTGTGTGACTCTGTGTTACCCATGTGTGTGCTGTGTGAGTCTGTGTTACCCGTGTGTGTGCTGTGTGAGTCTGTGTTACCCATGTGTGGTGTGTGACTCTGTGTTACCTGTGTGTGTGGTGTGGGACTCTGTGTTACCCGTGTGTGATGTGTGTGACTCTGTGTTACCCGTGTGTGTGATGTGTGAGTCTGTGTTACCCATGTGTGGTGTGTGACTCTGTGTTACCCGTGTGTGTGGTGTGTGACTCTGTGTTACCCATGTGTGGTGTGTGACTCTGTGTTA
>NC_022019.1:33941147-33961392 GCF_000317375.1 Microtus ochrogaster
TGTGTGGTGTGTGACTCTGTGTTACCCATGTGTGGTGTGTGACTCTGTGTTACCCATGTGTGTGGTGTGTGACTCTGTGTTACCCTTGTGTGTGATTTGAGACAGGGTTTCTCTGTGGAAAAGCTCTGTTGTCTTGGTACTTGCTTTATAGCCAGGCTGGCCTTGAACTCACAGAGATCCGCCTGCCTCTGCCTCCCGAGTGCTGGGATTAACAGTGTGAGCCATCTTGCCCGGCTATTTATCCAGTGTTTATGGAAAGCATTTTTTCTGTGTGTGTCGTCCCCCCCGCCCCCGTGAACTTAGTGTAGAAGGAAAATTTGGCTCAGTCTTTTCCTATCTGGTGGCTGGAACACTCTCTACTTTCATCAAACAAAGCAAAACATAGCAGCAACAACAAATCTTGACACCTGTGATACGCGTCAATTCTCAGTTTGTGAAGCAGAACCCGAGCTGGAGCAGTCTGCCGCGAGGCACCTGCAGCCAGTGGAGGGCTCTGGAGAAAGTGGCTTCTGTGCCCAGGTGGCCAGCACCTGCGGAGGCTGTTTGGGTTCCTGCCACTTGTGTAAATTCTCCACCCATCAGAGAAAGTAGACGCTTCTTTGTCTTGCTAACGACTTTCCCATCTTTTCTCTGAATAGGGGTTGTCAGTAATTTCCTCGAGCCTGGAGCTGTGTTTTTCTACTTATCTGACCCGTAGGGGAAAGGTGGCTTGTTTGTTTTTAATATTGCTTTGATGTCTTCCTTGTCTTCTTGGAAGTCTGGTGACTGAGTGGTGAGCGCATCCGCTGAATATCTAAGATCCTGTTCTGACTTGTGAAACAGCTCCTTGGTTTCCTAGAATGGTGATCACGACGGGCCCTGGATCTCAACATTAACCGCGGCCAGCACACCCATGTATTAACGTTTGCGTTCCCTTTGCTGATAGGTATTGCAATCAGAGCGTCCCTGTGAGAGGGGAAAGCAGAGATGTGTTGAATGAGGAGCTCAATGAGGTACAAACTCTGAAAGGCCAGTTTCATGTCCTGGCTTAAAACTCAGCTCACAGCAACTTCTTTTGTTTAAATTGATGAAATTAGCTGGAAAGGAAGTAGAGGTGGGGGAACATTTTCTTGTCCTATCGTATTCAGTTTTGTTGTTGCTGTGCTTCTTTTTTCTCCTTTAAGATTTGTTATGCGGGTGTGGTGGTGAACACCTTCAGTCCCAGCACTTGGGAGGCAGAGGTAGGCAGATCTCAAGTGAGTTCAGAACAGCCAGGACTATACAGAGAAACCCTGTCTTGAAAACAACAGTAAAAACAAAAAGATTATTATATTATTTTATTGTTATTATTTTAAATAATTAATTTTATTTTATATGCATTATGTTTTACCTGCATATATGCCTGTGTGAGGGTGTTGGGTCCCCTGGAACTGGAGTTACAGAAAGTTGTGAGCTGCCATGTGGGTGCTGGGAATTGAATCAACGTCCTCTGGAAGAGCAGTCAGTGCTCTTAACCACTGAGCCATCTCTCCAGACTTTATTATTATTATTATTATTATTAATTGTGTGTGTGAGTTAAAGAAGACAGAAGAGACTTCCGGACCCTGGTGCTCCAGTTACAGGTGGTTATGAGCTACCTGATGTGTATCCTGGGACACCAGAAGTCTTCATAACCACTGAGCCATCTCTTCAGCTTCACCCAGGTTTCCTTCTATAACAGGGTTCCCAACCTTCCTAATGCTGTGACCCTTCAGTATAGTTCCTCATGTTGTGAACCCCCAACCATAAAATTATTTTGTTGCTACTTCATAGCTGTAATTTTGCTACGAATCAGCTGTGCCAACAACTGTCCATTAGATGAATAATCAAAATATGGCAAAGATAGACAGTGAAATATTGTTGTACCTTTAAAAGGCACGGAAGTCTGATACCCACTACAATATGGTTGATGTGGAATGAAGTATGCTGGGTGACAGAGTGGGCTACTGCATGGCTGTCCTCACCTAAGAGATCTAGAGTAGTTTCAGTTTATGTACTGGGAATCAGGACGATGATTCCTAGGAGCTGGGGAAGGAGGAGAGTGTAGGAAGGGAGGTGTCACAGTTCACTTCAGTTCTCAACTTAGCCCACCTGGAGAGTGGGAGCTTCCGTCCTGTAATTGCTCCCGTTGTATTGGCCTGTGGCCTTGTCTGTGGGGGCATTTTCTAATCACTGAAGGCAGGGACAGCCCACTTGTGGGCTGTACCAGTCCTAGGCTGTGGCCCTGGGATGCACACAAAAGGCAGCTGACTGACGAGGCTGGGAGGAGTTGGTAGGCTGCATTCCACCTCAGCTTTTTCTGCCAGCTCCTGCCTTGGCCTCTCTCCATGGTGGGTTGTAATCGGCCATCTGAAATAAACCCTTTGCTCCCCCAGTTGCTTTTGCCAATGGTGTATACCATAGCAGCAGGGAAGGACAGGAAGACAGAAAGTTCGCGTTCCGCAGGAGAGACGGTAGAGAGTCATTGCACAAGGAAGGAACAAAGGCACAAGACCATAGACTTAGACGTAGCTCCAACAGAACTCTGTGCGTACTCAACCACCTTTGGGAAGAAAGCCACGATATCACTAAGACCACGCCTCTAGAAAAACTATAGCATGGCCTCAAATTAAATATAACACAGAACGGGAAAATAAATCAGGACAAACTCTTTTGTAAAGTCGGTTTCTTGCCTTCCACTTGCCTGGGAATGTTCTGTCTTTTCCATGTCCCTTCCTGTGGACATTCAGGGCTAACAAGAGTTTCTCTTCTCTCCTGTGTTGCCTCTCTTATTCTCAGTGGGATTTTTCTTCCTTTGAAAAATACAGGGTGAGGTCTGGGGGATGCAAAGGCCCTGAGTGTCCTCCAGGGCTGCAAACTGGAAAGGGTTGTGGCCCCTCATAAACTGTTGGCTCCTAGAGAATCCTCACTCCTCTTAACCTTAAGTCTGTCTGTGTTTATTTTGTGTCGATTCTTTTACTTGAAAAGGAACTGTGGGCGAGCATCCTTAAGGGCTCCAGTGGGCTGCTGCAAAGGGCCTGTGGGGAAGGGAGCTCGGCAGCCACTGCAGTAGAAAGGTCCTGTGGGGAAGGAGAAGGGAGCTGGGCCACCCTTGCAGTAGCTGAATTTGCCTACCTATTTGTCGGTTTTCTTTTAAGGAGATTTGAGATTGGATGGCCTCCCTCCACCCGTCCAGAGGCTCAGAGCCACGCAGCAGGGTGCAGCGGGGTTGCATTCTGGACTGGGCGGTCAGGGAGAAGATGGAGCATTTGTTCTTTCGGGACCTTCTGCTACCTTTCTCTGCCCCAGTGGAGCTGGGGGATAATAAAGCTGTTATTATTTACACTGTGCGGTGGTTTTGTCAGTGGTCTTTGTCATTGAGACTCTGAAAGACAAAGGCAAAGACCAAGGGAGTTTGTGAATTTTCATCTAGTCAGGAAGAGGTGTAAGGGGGCCGTGTTTCAAGGGATGCTGTTTGCCAAGCCCTCCCCCCTCTCCCGAATTTCTTCTTTCTTTTGCTATAATGTCCTTTCTGAGGTTTTATGTGACCTCTGACCTCCCACCCCTTACCCTTTGCCTCCCTCCTAGCTCACCAGCCTCCAGAGGTGCCCTCTGCAACTGAGCCAGCACGCGGCTCCCCAATAAGTTCCACTCACAATAGGGAATGTATGAAATTGGTCATATAAAATTTTGTTTGTTTGTTGTCTGTGCCGGAAATCGATCGTCCTCTGCCCTCCGGTTTCTCTTTGTTTTGAGCCAGGGTTTCATGTCATCCAGACCACGGCCTCGGTGCAGCTGCATACAATCATGGACTGCTCCTTCGGCTTCCGTCTCCAAAACGCTTTGATTATAGGCGTAAGCTCCCACGTGACCTCGAGTGTGCCAGTGAGCACGTGTGCCGTGTGATTATAGGCGTAAGTTCCCACGTGACCTCGAGTGTGCCAGTGAGGATGTGTGCCGTGTGATTATAGGCATAAGTTCCCACGTGACCTCGAGTGTGCCAGTGAGCATGTGTGCCGTGTGATTATAGGCGTAAGCTCCCACGCGATCTCGAGTGTGCCAGTGAGCATGTGTGCCGTGTGGTTATAGGCGTAAGCTCCCACGCAACCTCATGTGTGACAGTGAGCACGTGTGCAGTGGTGCATAAGTGGGCCTGGTTTTCTCCTTCTGTCATGTGGGTTCTAGGAATTCTGATTGTCAAGCTCATCAGCTTCTTGCTATGCAGCTCAAGCTGGCCTCAGCCTCATTCTCCAAGGGCTGGGGTCACCTGCCGTAAAAATCTGTGTTCCTCGTGATCATGTTCCTCTTCATCCTCTCTCTAATTTTGCTGTCATGTAAATTCTTTGTTCTTTAGGGCGAAAAAGAAGAAATTGTTGACAGGCTATGGTGGCTCATGCCTTTAATTGCAGTACTTGGGAGGCAGAGGCAGGTGGATCTCTGAGTTCAAGGCCAGCCTGGTCTACAAAGCAAGTTCTAGGACAGACAGGTCTACACAGAGAAAAAAACTTTAAAAAAAGAAATAAAGAAAGTAAAAAGAAATAAGGAAAAAGAAAAGAAATGTAGCTGACTTTCTTGGACTGCCAGCCCCCAAATCATGACACAGAGACATATTATTAATTATGAATGCTCGGCCTTATCTTAGGCTTGTCTCACTTGCTCGTATAACTTAATGTTTCATTTATGTTTTGCCTTGGGGCTTTTTACCTTTTCTTCATTCTGTATGCCCTACTTTCTTGCTTCCTCCATGTCTGGCTGACCCCTGCCTGGTTGGCTGGACCCCAGTCCTAGTAGGCTGGCTGGCTCCCCTTTTCTCTCTGCCCCAGCCCCACCTGTCCCTCCTCTGCCTAGCTGTTTGCTTTTGAGCTTATTTTGTTTGTTTGTTTGTTTATTTAAGACAGGGTTTCTCTGTGTAACAACCCTAGCTGTCCTGGAACTAGCTCTTGTAGATCAGGCTGGCCTTTAACTCACAGAGATCCACCTGCTTGCCTCCCGAGTGCTGCGATTAAAGGCCTGGTGCTGTCCAGCTTTTTATTAGACCAATCATGCGCCTTAGGGAGACGAAGTGAAACAGCAACACATCTTTACAGTTAAACTAATGCAGCATAAACAAAAGCAACACATCTTTACATAGTTAAACCAACATTTTATTCCCCAGTGAAGAAAAGAACTAATTGTTCCTTTCCAGAAATTCTAGCCTAGAAACCTCTCTCAGCCTAGCTTCCCCCATTTAAAGATCTTTGGGGGTGTTCCTTTCTGAAGGCTCCTGTGGTGGTTTGAAAGAAAACGCCCCCCCCCCCAAATTGGCATTAATAAGAAGTGTGGCCCTATTGGAGGGAGTGTCACTGTGGGGGTGGGCTTTGAGGTCTCTTGTGCTCAAGCTTCCCTCAGTGTGACAGTCAGTAGACTTCCTGTTGACCGCAAGATGTAGCACTCTCAGCTCCGGCACCATGTCTGCCTGCACACAGCTGTGGGCTCGTCATGAGGATAATTGACCTTCTGACATGTAAGGGAGTCACCTCAATTCAATGTTTCCTTTGTAAGAGTTGCCGTGGTCATGGTGTCTCTTCACAGCAATGAAAATCCAAACTAAGACAGCTTCTATGTCATGTAAAACTATTATTAAGTAAGATAAATGTTTTGTTCTTCTTGTATGTTAACCTGTCCCTATGCCATTGTTTCCATGTTAGTGTGTGTGTTTGGTCCCTATGTGTGTATGTATGTGTGTGAACCCATGTGTGGTAGATGTTAGAAGGTAATGTTAGGGTGCTTTCCTCAAAACTGCTTCGCTACCTTGGTTGTTTCTTTTAAAATTTATTTATTTGTTTGTTTCTAGTTTTGTCAAGACAGGTTCTTACCATGTAGCTTTGGCTGTCCTGGAACTCACTCTGTAGAACAGGCTGACCTCAGACCCACAGGGTTCCTGCCTGCTTCTGCCTCCCAAGTACTAGGATTAAAGTCATGAGCCACTGTGCCTGACCTAAAAGTCTTTTAAATTACATTTACTAGCCGGGCGGTGGTGGTGCACGCCTTTAATCCCAGCACTCAGGAGGCAGAGGTAGGCGGATCTCTGTGAGTTCGAGACCAGCCTAGTCTACAGAGCTAGTTCCAGGACAGGCCCCAAAGCCACAGAGAAACCCTGTCTTGAAAAAAACCAAAAAAAAAAAAAATACGTTTACTTTTTGCATGTGATTGTGAATGTGTACATGAGCATGCAAATATACATATGTCACAGTGCACATGGGGAGGGCAGAGGACAACTTCCTACCTGTGGGTCCCAGAGATGGAATGCAGGTCCCTTTACCTACGGAGCAACCTTGCTGCCTAACCCTGTTATGGGGGTCTCTTGTTGAACACGAAGCTTCCTATTTTGGTAGGTTGGATGGTGAGACCTGATCTGGAGCGCCCAGGATCCACAGGTCACCACCACCTTCCCGTTCCTTCCCTGCACTACGAGTTTCAGGTGTAAGTGGTCATGTCCAGCTTTAACATGGTAGGGGTTGCTCCTATACACACAGTAAACATTTCACCCACTAAACCGTCTTCCCAGACCCATTAGCTTTATTTTTAAGGTCCCTCTCCTGTCAATTTCTGTTCTGAACTTGTTGCTTTCTAGGCTAGGTGCACATCTGTGCATTAGGGCTTTTGTCATGAAAGAGTAACTGTCAGCAAACTCTGGGAAAAGACAATGCGAACCAAATGAAAAAGCTAGCTAGTGACTGCCCACGGCACTGGAGCCTGAGGGAAGAATCAGAACACTGGTAAAACTTAGGGGCTTGCAGGTGCCCATGCCTCTGTGGACTGGGTTGTGGATTTTCTCTGTTTTTATTCTGCGTCTGGGGTATTTAAGCACTGAATCTGGGGTCTTATGTATACAGCAGACAGAGGCTCATGTATAGCCCAGGCTGGCCTCTGACTCATAATCTTCCTTCCTCAGCAAGTAGGCACCTCATGTGGCTCAGTTCGAGTCTGTCTGAGTTGAGCTTCTATTCAGTAAATTCAGTAGCAAACAGTCTCTTGTGACTTCCTAGATCTGTGTGTTCCGGGGCTTGAACCCGGGACCTCTCACGTGCCAAGTGTAGACTCTGCCTGAGCTGTCTCTAGATCTTGCCCTCTATTGGGAACTCAAGGTCACAGGCTGTTTAATTAGTACTTTGCAAATATTTTGCTAAATTCGGGCTCGTTTTGCTGCTTGGAAGAGTGTTTAGCTGCAGGCAAAGAATGACTGCCTCGCCTGTGTTCAGCGGCTTCACAGCCCCTCACTTAGGCGTTGATTTGTAAGTTTATGCAGCTCATGGATGTGCTTAGATACTTTCCTGTTCAGTCTTCGTCCTTAGCGCTTGCTGCTCTCCGTTGCTGGCTGCGATGGCTCATGCTGCCATTCTTGTTCCTTAGCGTCATATTTTCCATCTTCTGACTTGGTATGTGCCTGTATGCCTCGCCTACAAGCACGCACAGGCACTCACGCACTCATGCACACACGCACTCACGCACACAGCACGCAAGGCACTCATGCACATACGCAAACACAGGCACTCACGCACACACGCACACACGCACAGGCACACACACACACGCACTCACGCACACACGCACAGGCACACACACACACGCACTCACGCACACACGCACGCACAGGCACTCACGCACTCATGCACACACGCACACACGCACAGGCACTCACACACACACGCAAACACAGGCACTCACGCACACACGCACAGGCACACATGCACACACGCACTCATGCACACACGCACTCATGCACACACGCACATACGCAAACACAGGTACTCACGCACACACGCACAGGCACACACGCACTCACGCACACACGCATGCACAGGCACTCACGCACACACGCACTCACGCACACACGCATGCAAGGCACTCACGCACACACGCACTCACGCACACACAGGCACTCATGCACACACAGGCACACACGCACGCACTCACGCACACACGCACTCATGCACACACGCACACATGCACGCACAGGCACTCACGCACACACGCACGCACTCACGCACACACGCACGCACTCACGCACGCACACACGCACACACGTACTCACGCACACACGCACGTTGATTCTGTACTCCTTGGTTCTTTTTTCGTGTCTGATCTACTCTTTTACTTATTAATTTCAGTAATCTGACTTTTTTTGTTCTTTGTTTTTGTTTTGTTTTTTGGGGGACAGGGTTTCTCTGTAGCTTTGGGGGCCTCTCCTGGAACTAGCTCTTGTAGATCACGCTGGCCTCAAACTCATAGAGATCCGCCTGCCTCTGCCTCCCTAGTGCTGCCTGGCTATTTGACTTTTTTTTTTTTAATTTAAAACTTCTGTCTGGTTTCGTTTCAAATTAATTTTTTTTTAAATTTACTTTTTTTTTTAATATGCAGGAATGTTTTGCTTCCGTGTCTGTGCCTAAGGGGGGCAGAGGGAATGCAGACTAGGAATACAGATGTGTGAACTGCTGTGTCCGAGTTGGGGAGCCAGGTCTTCTGCAAGAGCAGCAAGCATTCTTAACCTCTGTGCCCCCTTCCAGTCCAGAAATTAATGTCTTATTTTCAGATAATGTTCTATTTTTTGGTAGTTACCATTTTTTCTTCCTAGTGTTAATAACTGTGCGTACACAGGTGTGTGTGTAGGGGTCACAGGATAAACGCCAGCGACATCCTCCGAAACAAACACTATCTGGGCTGAGATGGCTCAGGGGTTAAGAGCACTGGCTGCTCGTCCAGATGTTAGGACCCAGAACTCACTGGGTAGCTCACAATTGTCTGTAATTCCAGTCCCAAGGGAGCTGATGTCTTTTCTAGTCCCTGTGGTTCCCCAGGCATGAGCATGGTGCACAGAAGTACATTCAGGCAAAACAGCCACCCACACAAAAGTAAACTAATTTAAGAAAAGGAAGAGACTGTTTACCCCCTTTTTGAGACATGGCCTTTCATTGGCTTGGAGGTCATCAATTAGCCTAGACTGACTGACCAGCCTTCCCCAGGGTTCCTCCTGTCTGCCCCTACTTAGGACTGAGTTTACAGGTAAATAACACAATCCCGTTTTAAATGAGGGTTCTGAGCGCTGAACTCAGATTCCCAGGGCAGGTGTCACACTGCCTCTAAGATCAGGAAGCAAAGGATGCTGGAGATTAGTGTTCTGGGCATTTGTTGATGGGGGTTATCACCCACAGACTTGCACAGAGGTATTGATAGAGGCTATCACCCACAGACGTGCCCAGAGGCAATCCCAATCTACATAACCTCTCAGGGGCAACTAGCCAGAGTCTTGTCTGGGGGGGGGGGGGATTCTAGATGCTATCAAACTGACACTTTCCCTGGCTAACTTTTGTTGTTACTGTGACACTACCTGGAGTCAGATGGCCAGAAGGAGACCTGGCTGAAGCTTTGCCAGATCGGCAGTTGTGAGAGATTGTCTCGATGGGTGACGCGCTGTTTACTGCTCTGGAGGCGGTTGGACCTGGTAGGTGGAGTCTGAAAATGAGGCGGACTAAACTCTCACATGGTTTATTCAGGCATCAGACAATTTCCACTCCAAGGGTTAAGAAGAGTCCCTGGAGTAAAGTGTCCAATCACATGGACAGGCTGCACGTGACAAAAGCGTGTTATTTCTTTAGAGGCGTAGAAACAACCGTCGCCAGTTGTAATGAATGGTCTGGAGTAAGCTGCCATCCCCTACACCTGGGCGGGGCACGAGAACACATTCCTAGACCACGGGCCCTGTTGTGTGAAGTCACAAAATTCTTGTTTTCTCGGCCTTTTCTCACAAGCGCTCAGAGTTTTCCTCCCAGGATCCCCTCTTGGACTTTTCCAACAAGAGGAGGGTACAGCATGCTGTGAGCGGTGCCGTCTCTTTGGGAAGGTGGCCCTGAGCGCAAGCCAGAGAGCCGCATTCCTCCATGATTTCTGCTTCCGTTCCTTCTGGAGTTCCTGCCCTGATGTCCCTCAGTGACGATCTCTGACCTGGAAGTGTAAGCTGAAGCCAACCCTTCCCCTCCCCTGATTTGCTTTTGGTCAGCTTTCTCTATCAACAGAAAGGCAAAGGAGGGCAGCAGTCAATCTTTGTCAGCGCAGGTAGTATCTCGTACTTGTGTCTATCCTCCTGCCTCACCTTCCTAAGGGCTAAGATTATAGGGAGTGCCCCTGTGCCTGGGTTTTACTTTAAGCAAACGTATTTCCCTGTTCTTTTTAAGCTTTTCATGGTATCTGGCTCCCATGGATTTCCTGGTGGTTAGAACTTCCTGTTTATCCTGTTCACCTTTAGTGGGAGTTGTGTTTGCCTCTGGGATCTTTATGGCCTGGATTATGAAAACATTCCTGGGACATTGTCTTTATTTTTATTTGGCAACCAAGACTAAGAGAGATCCTCCTGCCTCAGTCAGCCAAGTGCTGGGATTTAAGGTGTGTGTGATGGTGTGGCTTATTATTTTAATTACGTGTGTGTGTATATATAAGTCAGGGGACAGTGTGGAGGTGCTGGTTCCCTCTGCCATGAACTCAGTTAATCAGGGTTGCTGACAAGCGCTCTTACCCATGACTCATCTTGCTGGCTCTTGAACGCTTGTTCACAATGCTGTTTCTCTAGAAGCGACTTCTTACAAACACAAACTTAACTTGGTTGTTTGCTCTTTGCACAGGTTCATGGCTTTACTGGTTAATACCAAAGGTTTCTGTTCTTTTCCACCAAGCTCAAGCTGGACGTTAAGGCGACCTTGGCGGTTTCCTTGATGGTCACGCTTCTTCTGGTTGCTTTTTCTGGACAGTGTATCTTCTTAGGAGATCCAGTTTAATTCGGTTCCCCCTTTTCCTTGCATGGACCTATGCTCATACCTTCTGCCACAGTGGGTATTGACATCCAGAGCCCTGGTTGTGTTTCCGTGGCCGAGAGCCGTCTGCGAGCTTTCTCTCTGAGTTCTGGGGTTCTACTGTTTCTGGTGCTTACAGGTTCTCCTTTCCTCTTCTATGCCACACATGGAGACACTATGATGATGGTTATTTGGTATTAACATGTGTGTAATATGTTTGAGAGTCCATGGCAGACATGTGGGAGTTAAGGGATTATTTTGGGACTCGGATCTCTCTGTCATGTGGGCTCCTGGGATTGAACTCAGGTTCAATCCCATCTCTAGGAGTTCAGCTGTGCGCGATTGCAAAACATCCAGCTGGGTGTATCTGATGGTTTGTACCCCTCGTGGAGCAGGTGTGGGGGGGGGGGTGGTAAAGCCACAGGATCTCACCTGAGTATCTAGGCTTCCTTACCACATGTTGTATGCAAGTCTGCCTTAATTGCAGGTTGCATTGGCCAGGAACTAGAGTATAGTGTAATGACTAGGGAAGCCGAAGGGTGGGGGGCTGGGGAGAGGGAGAGGCAGTGGCACATGACTCCACCTGTGTGGTTATGAGAACTCTATCATCTCTGCCTGGTCTTTCCAGTGTGACTTTGTGACCCTCAGACAGTAAGTAGCTCCTCCTCCGTGGTCTCTATAAGAAAGCCCAGCAAACACACAGAAAGCCCAGAGAAAACTTTGATGGAATCGTCCCGTCCCTCACTCCTGTTGGGACCTTAAGAGGGAAGGTATATGTTGCTCACTGCTCCCTGGGAAGAAACTTTAGCAATAGACCTTATCCACTGAGGCTTCTTGTTGGCCCTAATTTTATCGCAGGCTCACCGTGGGTGTGGAGGCATTTAGCTGTGTGTGAAGGTCGGGGGCTAGCCACCTTGTTTTTTTGAGACAGGCTGGCTTACTGAAGCTGGCCTGGCCGGCATTGATTCTGCAGGGCTAGGGAGTAGAGGCTTCCACTACAGCACCCAGATTTTTTTATGTGGGTGTTGGGTGTGCAAATTCTTGTCCTTGATGCTGGGTGTGCAAATTCTTGGCCTCAATGCCGCGTGTGCAAATTTTTGTCCTCCTGTGTGTTCCCTAAGCACTCTACCAGCTGAGCCCACTCCAGCTCCTTTAGTTTTGTTTTTACTTAAGGTTGTCCAGTGTGTCTGGATAGTCTAATAGGAGTGAGTGTGCATAGTCTACCTTAAGATTTATTTGCTGGGCATGGTGACGCGTGCCTTTTAATCCCAGTACTCAGGAAGCAGAGGCAGGGAGATTTCTGAGTTTGCGTGCAACCTGGTCTATATAGTGAGTTCTAGGACAGTCAGGGATATGTAGAGAAACCCTGTTTCAAAAAGTCGAACAAAACAAAAACAAACAAAACTTGATCATCTTTGCACTCTCTAGTCCAGAACAATGCAGAAGAAAAAACTGTCTGGACCAGGCACTAACCAAATGAGTGAATGTCTAAAACCCCACTTCTCTATGCAGAGGGAGGCAGTATTCCGGTGAGCCCTGCTTCCTGCCTCTCCAGGAATTTGCTTGACTTTTAATTTTGAGACAGTCTCCGAGGAGAGTCCAGGCTGACCGGGCCATCCCTGTGAGTCAGCTTCCTGAGTGGGAATCTTTAACTGCCCTCGTCTGCTTGGCTTGGTGTTTGAAGGTGGTGGCCAGGTTCCCATATTGTGTGCTGGTACTTCCCACAGCAGGGCTCCCTCAAGGGAGGATTAAAGGACCTCAGAGACCAGGACACGGAGCTTCCTTCCCTGCTTTTTTTGGGTGTGTGGGGGAGGGTTTAAGGAAAGCATGCCTTTGATGAGTTGAGCCGCAGGCCCTTGTTTTACATTTTCTGTCCAATACCTCGGTGGAGGCCCATTATTGACGCCCTGCTCCGGTTTAATTCGCACTTCTGTGCTAATCAATTACAGCATTTATCCATTAATCAGGTGTTCTGACAGGGTCAATAACTGCTTCTTGGGTCTTGTGTGAGATTGCACATCTTTCGAGCTAGAGATGATACTTAGGAGTGAGATTTAAAACATGTTGTGACTGTCCCAGACTGATGGACTAACACCGGAGCAAAAAAAAAAAACAAAAAACAACAACAAAAAAAAACACCCAGTGGATTTTAATGTATTGGCGTGACAGGATTTTTCCCCAAGTATTTCATTAGCAAGGCTCAGCATTAGTAAAATGTGGGCATGTGGGCCTCAGTTTAAGAAAAACAGAAACATCCAAAAGTAGTTATGCTCGGTCCATCCCCATGACTGCATTCCCCCAGAAGTACCACAAATGCCTTCATTCTTCTGCACTGTTAACCAATAGTATCTTGGCAGTGTCTGGGATGAGAATAAAGCGATTTAAAGCCCAATGTTTGTAGCTATTGCCACGTAAAATTCAACCCCAAATTTATATCAAATATCTTACTATAACGTGAGGAAAGAAGAAAATGTTTTAGTTGGGTTTCCCTGTATAACTGTCCGCAAGCCCGTTTCTCACATGACCCCGGAACCCACATTCCCATCCCTGTCCACCCGATTTTCATATCCCTTGGCCTCTGGGATCTTGTAAACGGTCACAGAAATGGAAATTCTTTGTTAAATGGAAAGTTAAAAGGGTGAGCCTAAGTGAGCATAATATGGCTCTAGGTTTCGGTGTTTTTGTTTTTAATGCTAGATGAACCCCCATTTAATTATTTTTCACGCAGGGCGGAGAGAAAAGACACTTGTGTAGATTTTTCAATTCTCCTCCGTGTCACTTAGCTGTCCTGGGCATTGTTTGCCGCGCTGAGTTGTGTCATTCCCTCGCGGTCAGGACGTTTGTTGTCTTTGTTTTCGGCTCTACCTCAGAAGCCCATCCCTTCTTTCATCTCCGGCCCATTCATGCACGAGGGAACAGTTGTGCCCTGTTGTGGGGATGTTCCGCTGGCTTTCAAACAGTAGGGTTTCCCTTTATTCTGCTCCGAGCAGTACAATGGGGCTGAATGTCTGCCCGAGAATGCACGCAGTAATATGCCAGGTTATTTGGTTTCTAAGAAGTCAATAAAAATACTATATTTGGGCTCAGCCCTTGGCTCCCTTCATCCCCCCCCCTCCACACCCCCCCCCCGCTTTTCAGGTCTTTAGTTATAAATCTGTGTATTTATTTCCTATGGTAAGATGTACTTTTATGTATTTATTCAAAGCGTGGAATCAACAAACACTTTGAGGAAAATGATTCAGGCAGTGAAGTTACTTTTACCATAAGCAGCCAGGACTAGGATAAGATGCCAAAAACAATGGCTTCCCAGACTTAGCTTGGCCAGACTTTCTGGTTTAAGAAACTACCACCTGTCTGCATTCACAAGCGTGGCCCTGAGGATTTCACCCAGACCATCTTGCTTTACTCTTGTTTTGGGGCGCGCGCGCGCGCGCGCGCGCGCGCGCGTGTGTGTGTGTGTGTGTGTGTGTGTGTGGTGGGGTGAGCATTGACTGAGTGTACATAATTACAAACATAAAAGGTCAAAGAAAACTTTTTAAAAAAAAGTTTGTGATGTCTCACTGCCCTGAACTTATATTCAGGAACAATCTTCAAAATCGTCTTTAATGGGTCACAAAAGAAAAAGTGTGCTTGTGTACCTTGCTGGGGCACGTGTGTCAGGGGCACGCTCCACCAGAGTCCTATTGAAGAAGGGATTGGGGTGAGTAGCTCAGTCAACCACTGTGGAAGAGGGAGCTCTGATTAGTTCCCTCTCTCCTGTGGTGCAACAGATGATTTCAGTAAATGTATGATATTCTGCTCTTAGCTGCTGCTGAGGCCCAAAGTTCGGGGTGCTCCCTGCTGAGCTAGTATTTATGGGGCCTACTTGGCTATGATGAGGAAGAGTGTGCCGAAGAGCACTCTCTCTAATCCTTGACAGGCGGGAGGCTGTGCTTCCAACATGACTGTTATCTGGGACCCTGACTTAGGAAGGTGCTGTCGGCCCAGAGGCAGAAACAAAGACTTGTAAAACAAGGAAAGACCCAAGAGTAATAAGTCCGGTGCTTTGTCCTTTCTGCTTTTTTATTTGAAAGATCCTTGGACCAGCCTCTTTCTCAGAGACTCACAGTTTGGTAAGTTTCTGGGGAGACTCTCCAGTGGGGAAAGTGTGAACTTTCACTACTTTTTTTGAGAGGGAGCTGGGGCTGACTGGGGATGGGCAGGGTCAGGTAGGGAACCCCAGTCTATTGTCATTGTTGTCTTTTATTTACCAACTTTTTTGTTTGTTGGGGGTCTGTCAGAGAGATGAAGGGGTGTTCTGAAGAAAGCCAGTGGGGAACGTTAGCTTTGCTTGTTTTGATCTAGAGGTGGGTGGGGGTGGGGGGGATAAAGTGCTTAGTGTAAAAACTCGTCACACCTATTGTATTTTAAAAGCTGGTTTGGGAAATGTGTGTGTTTATTTATTGCAAATGCAAAGTCTATTTGGTAGCCATACATTCAGGTGCTTTGAAAAGTTGGATTTCGGTTCTGATGGACCGGAACGACCCCCAGGGAGGCATTGTGGTGGTGTGTGAATCCCCCTTCATTTTCGGCTTACTCCCTGGATACCCTGGATCTGTTTTCAGAGCTGTTGCTTTCTCCTCGGTGCATCCAGGCTCTGCACATGCGCTGGGAGCAACAGGTTAAATGCAATCTGCACTTAGGAGGGAGCTTGGGTCTGTACAGAGGGGAGCCCTTGTTTGCCATTTGAGGCGTGTTTTCAGTTGTAAGTAGCTCGGGTTGCTTTTCATGGATTTATACACCCACGTGTTTTATGTGAGATTTAAAAATTTCATTTCGGAGTGTGTTAGCCTGATGGTTGTTCCAGTCCTTCTAAACGCTTAACAGCCAATTACAACTTTGAACAATTTACGATTGTATGATATTTGACTTCTTGGTTTTTTTTTTAGTAGTGTTTCTGGATTAAAAACCAAAAGATGAACTCATTCACTTTCCAAATACTGTTTCTAAACGCCGACTTTGTCATCTTCACCGTAGTTTAACGTCATGGTTTGATGTCAACCTAATTGCTTTTTGTAGTTACACGTAGATGACATTTGTACACGGCAGAAACGTGTCTCGGTATCTTTAGCATTCAGTAACCAGCGTTAACTCAGTGCCTGAGTGCAGCCTGCTTTGGCCTCAGTCTGGGGGTTTAGTTCTTGGAGAGTAAGGGAGCTGTGACTGGTCAACTTCCCAGGATGGAATGCTGGCTGGGGAGACTGCAGAAGCATTGCTGTGTTGTAGTGGGAACTCAGATGGTCACTTATTTTTCTCTGCAGTTCAGGCTGGGTAAGAGGGTTCAGTCCCTAAGTGTCCTGGCCCACAAGGCACACTCCATGGCAACCTCTCACCCTTCCCATGCCCTCTCCCTCCCTAGGGCATCAGTTACTAACATTCTAATTTCCATCAGCCACCCCGAGAGACAGGGATGTTACCCAATTGTTTTTTTTTTTTCTGTGCCCCCTATTTTCCCCCAAATCATTTTAAGGCTCTAAGAGTGTCAGAGCTTCATCCCCCTGGGAAGTTCCTCCCTCGAAGGCCTCACAGACCAGAGAATCTCTCTGCCTCAGTTGCTGGCTTGAGACATAGCCGCCGACTTTCTTTCTGTTTTGGGGTCTGGGAATCAAACCTGGGATCTCACAGATCTTAGGCACCATGCTCTACCACTGAGCTGCAGCACAGATATTTTTAAGTGTTTCCCTTAGATTTACCTCCACCCCACCCCACCCCGTGGCCAAATACTGCTTTTTTTTTTTTTCTTCAAGAAATCAGCATGGTCATTGTTGAGAAGAAAGAACGCCCATCAAATTGAGCACGCTTCAGACTTTTTCCAGGACGGCAGGTCTTCTTCAGACAAAAGAGGGACGTGTGGAAGACCTCTCCTTTATAATCCGAACCTTAAACTCCTCTGGTCACTCATCTCCGAAAGCGAGGGGGATCTGGAATGAATTCTGCCCTTTCCTCCCCTTCCCTCCTACTGTCTCTCTCTGTAGCCCAGGCTGGCCTGGAACTCCTAGAAATCTTCCCTTCTCAGCCTCCTAAGTGCTGAGACTATAGACATGCACCGTGCTTAGAAAACTGCTCTCCTATCCCCGGACACGTCTCCCAGGGAACGACGCATGTCAGTTGTATGTGCAGAGGAGATTAGTGGTAACATTACAGGCTCCACTGTGTGTCTTTCCCTGCGTTTTGTGATGGGTAGCCTCCAAAGCTCATTCCGTTCCCATCACTGAGCCCTTCTCACTACAGGAGAAGGTAAATAGAGCAGTTTCTAATCCATTTAGAAACACTTGTTCTGCCTACTTTGAACAGTCCTATCCTGGAAGCACCGTCCAGCCTTGTTCACGGAGCCAGAAGTGCCTCCTTCCTGTAAGGCCGGATGAAAGGCTGCCTTGTGAACAAGCCGCTCTGGGAAGAATGACGCGGGCCCCTTTGTCTTTTCTAAGTGTGAATTCTAAAGCTGGGAGAGGTGTCTTTGTACGCTATGATATGCTTGACACATTGTCGCTGACCAGCAAATGTACTCAGCTATTCATATGGAGATAATGTATATGCAGTCTTAGCCTGAAGACCCTTTGCGTATAGGTCAGCTACGGAGCCTTTCTTCCACACCCTTGTGGATCGGCCCCTTTTGTTAGCCACCTGTTTGAGTATTGGTTGTATTTAAGGAAAGAAAACACAAGGATTGGTGGATGGCGGTCGCCGTCAGTGTGTTTCTCTGCATGCTACCCCTGGTCACTGAACTGTGTGCCTCTGGACTCGTGGATCTGTTTGGGGACTGCATGTCAGCTGGCTTTGATGGGCTTCAGAAGTGAACATAAAGAGGAGAAGGCAGGAGGCCATATCGTCTCCCTCCTAAGAGGAGCAAAGAAAGTGTGACAGCCTTTAGTTCGCCGGTGAGGCACGCCACAGTCATCTGGGAAGACTCTTTAGGGCTGGTGATGTCGGTAGAGCGATTGTCCAACATGCACATGGCCCTGGGTTCGGTCCCCAGATCGTCTAGAACCAAGTGCTTGTGGTGCATTCCTGTGCACCCAGCATTCAGGAGAAAGAAGGCCAGATCAGAAGTTAAAACACAGTCAGTCTGAGGTCAGCCTGGGCTACGTGAGACCCTCTTTCAAAAAAACATAAGGAAAATAATTTGTTTTCTTCCTCAGTTAGCGAAGTGTTTCTTCTGTTGCTAACACTAGGGCAAAAGGAGGGCCGGCTTTCAGCTCCTGCCATGTGATGTGTGCGTGTGTTTACACAAGTCTTCTCCGTTGCTGTCATGGGGCGGCGTCCCCAGCTAGTGCTGCTGGCATTGGCCTAGCTGGTTAATACTCTCTGTCCCTGGACCTGCTGCTGGGTGGAGGGGTGGGGCAGGGGCTGCTAGGGCTTCTCTTTGTCTTCATAAGTACTTAATCCCCAGAGCCAGAACCCAGGAGCACTGAGAAGTGACTTCTCCATTGGGTTGTCCTGTGTTGGTGTCTTTCCATCATTTGTCTTAAGAATGTGACTGTCACTGTGGAAACACCAGGTGGACCATGCTGAGGTCCGGAAGGCCCTGGAGGAGGCTAGTGGATGGGTCCCTGGCTCTGTCGGATGCTAAAGGGGGCAGACAGCATCTTGATTGCTATGCTCGTCAGTGTCTTTGGGACAGTGAGACTCCGAGACAGGTCTCCTCTCAGGACAGGCGTGGCTAATCCAGGGTGCCATGGCGAGCCACGGATGTGGTAAGATGGGGGTGTTCAAGAAGCCTCAGTAGAACAGACCAAGATGGTTCTTTAGGGAAGCTGAGGGACACAGAGACCACAGCCAAAGGTCTCAGGAGGCCACTAGTAGGCTAAAAACACAGAAGGGAAAACTCCTTACCCAGGGTTTCCTTGAAGGAATGGGAGCTGAGGGGGGTAGACTTGACTTTGTAATATTTTCACTGATATTGGCCAGATACTGGAAAGTTGCACTATTTAAAGAAAAAATAAATAGGAGTTGGAAGACTTATCTATGGATTAGGTAAAGTAAATATAGATCCGACAAAGCCTTGTCTAAAAGTTGAGATCGGGTTGGGGATGTCTCCGTGAGTAGAGTCCTCACTATACAGATGTTAGGGCTTGAGTCTGAATCCCCAGACCCCACAAAGAATGGGGCATTGTAGCATGCATCCTATGACAAGGTGGGAGACAGCCCCCGCCAGCCTAGTGCAGGCAGCAGTGAACAACAGAGAGACCCCGTCGCACACAAGGTGTGAGGACTGATACCCTAGGTTGTCCTTTGACCTCCAGACGGGCACCACGGCACATGGACACATGTGCGTACATGCACACACATCATACATATATCATGAGCATAAATAAGAATGTGCTGAGGAAGGAGGTGTGTTGGCATTCGCCTAACACCCTAGCATTCATAAAGTCCTGCCGGGGATCGGAAGTTCAAAGTCATCCTCAGCTACATCTCAAGTTTAGCAAGGCTGTGTCTCAAAATAAAACAAGAGCTGGAGATGTAGCTCAGTGGTAGAGAACTTGCCTGGTCTTCCTAAGGCTCTGAATTTGATCCTCAGCACTGGGGGGGTGGGGTGGGGACCATTTTTATTCCTCAGTGAAACAGAAAGCACAGGCGGTAACTAAAGAAGGGTGCTTCAAAGCATCGGCACCAAACTTAAGGTGATTTCACAGAAAGAACAGAAGCATAAGCCATTGGCCAGACGATGATGACCGAAGAGGAGGCCTTGGCGAGCGTCTTGACGGTGGGTGAATCGAGGGAGCAGTGGGGCCGTGTTTGGCAGAACGGGTCTCAGGACATGTCAAAAGCATGGAACATGGATGACCGTAGACTTGGGTGCTAATGGAGAGAGACCCCCAAAGGCCAACGAGGCCTGTACTGTCCCTCTACCTCTGTGTGTCCAGCCGAGGGCAGAGGGTGACAGACCGCACTGCTCCTGTTTTGCTGGAGCACCCAGGGCCTGATACTTGAGTTCCTTAAGGAGATCTGGCCCTTAGCTCCCTCTGCATTGGAGGTCAAGGTGATGGCAGCTTTTGAAGTACTGGGCGGGCTCAGCGACGCATCTGCAGGGAAGGACCTGAGTGTAGAGTTTTTGTTTGTCTGTCTTTTGGTTTGTTTGAACAGAGGTTCACATGGCTACATATTCTTGCAGAGGTCAGAAGACATCCTTCCTTGTCTTCAGCAGTCTTTAACTTGTGTCTTTGTGACTGTCGGTCTTTCCCTGGCCTGGAACTCACCAGTTACACCAGACCGCCCAATGAGCCTGGGAACCTTCAGATTCTGCCTTCCCAGCCTTGGGATTACAGCTTTTTGTTTGTTTGTTTGTTTGTTGAGCCAGGGTCTCACTATATAACCCTAGCGGTCCTGGAACTTACTCTATAGACCAGGCTGGCTTCAAACTCACAGAGGTCTCCTAGCCTCTG
>NC_022019.1:33961492-33963600 GCF_000317375.1 Microtus ochrogaster
CCACCACCACCACCACCACCACCACCACCACCCCCTTCCCTCTGCCCGCCCTGCCTACAGTCCTGGGACTGGAAATCAGGTCCTCACATTTTTATCGCGGGGGTGGTGGTGGGGGTTTGGGGGGGTGTTCAACAGTAGAGTTCAGAAGACAGCCCCAGGTATCTGTATTTTCCCGGTGGACAGAGGCTCTTACTGTTCTGTGTTGTTTGCTGCGTTAGGCTAGCTGGCCCATGGGGTTCTGGGAATTTTCCTGGCTCTACTTCCCACCTCGCTGTAGGAGCTCCCAGGGTCCACCTGCTTCCATCTCCCAGCACTGGGGTCACAGGCACACACATGACTGTGGCTGGTTTTTATGTGGGTTCTGGGGATTTGAACTCAGGTCCTCATGCTCGTCCACTCTAACGCTCTGAGCCACCTCCTCAGCCCCTTCTATTGACGTTTGAGATCCTACAACCCCAATGATATATTATGCTATGGGAATGAGCAGACAGAAGGAAACCAGTAAGAAATTATAGTTCCTGGAAACGAGTTGGTCCGATATTGTCCCAGCAGAGGAAAAGCTGCCGAGGCTTGGTGGGAAGCAACCCTTCTTTGTAATTTGATCACTCCAAGAATTCTTCCCATTTTACTGTGTTCACTTCCCCTTTAGCCGGTTTTCCTTGCTTTGCTTACCACCAGCATATATGTTCTGCGTGGTGTCTAACTTCTTCTGAGGGTGCCGTTTGTGCCCCAGTTCATTATGGACACTCACTCAGCTACCAGTGGGCTAATTTGGACACATGTGAGCTTGAGGAGTGTGTGGCGCCCTTCCTCCCTAGCAGCTGGAACTGGAATTTAATCCTCAGTGGCCAGGCCCCATCCCCACTAGGCTGTTGTCACAGGAAGGAAGGGAAACTGAACTTCCGCCTCGTGTTCTGGTTCCGGGCTTCTGCCACGGCTTCCCCGTGACGATTCTGGACGACAACATAACCCTGAGTCCCTCACCAGATGTTCTCGGGGCTCCTGACGGGAAGAAGAGAAAGATAATGGATGTTTTCAATGCACTCGGGTTTTTATTTTGTTCAGACTCAAAGGGGACGAGGCAAAGAGGTTAAAATCTTTTCTTGTTCCATCTGAGTGAGCATGAAGACCCACGATCCTTAATCTGTTAAAAGGAAAATAAGCTCGTGTGTTTGTGGGGTTTGGATTCATTTCTCTGCCCTGCTCCCATGCTCTGCATTTTTGTAGTCAAATGCAGCCTGGACCTTTGTGCACCAGCCGCCTCCTCCTCACCTCTCCCCTCCCCTGTGATCACACAAAGAGCGGGGAGCCCACAAAAGACGGTTTCTGGGTTTTGTGTTTTAAAAGGATGAAATATGTGCTATACTTAGAAACACAAAACTGATCCCTTAGAACTTGCCCCCAAAAGAAATGTATCGACATCAGGATCGGAAGGATAAGGAAAGTGAGAGAAACTCCGAGTTTTAAAAATACAGAATGTGAGGGCAGTCCCCTGCCCCCCCCCACGTCCAACCCTGCCCCCCTTCCTCCAACCTCCCAGCTTAATGGGGAGGTGGAGTGGGGTGGGGGCTGCAAGCCTGTTGCTCACAGGGTAGTGGCTGGAGTTCTCAAGGCCTCCGCGCTGACCCTTCTGCTCTGTTGCTGTGATTATGGCTGGAGCCTCTCTCTCTCTCTCTCTCTCTCTCTCTCTCTCTCTCTCTCTCTCTCTCTCTCTCTCTCACCCTCTCTCTCACCTACATCCTCTTTCTCTGCAATGGGACTCCAGGGTGTACACATCTGGCTGTGGCTAAACCTGGAGACAGGTATTCTAGTTCAGGTGGTTTACGATTTGTTTGTTGTGCGTGGTGATAGCGACTGAACCCAGGACCTTGCACTTGCCAGATGAAACGGTTGGTGGACCAAGCCGTTTCCCAGCCCTACACACCCACACCTAACTGTTCCCGTACAGCCTGAGCCTAAGAATGGTTTCGTCCAGGTGGATGACTTAATGGGCCCATAACCTTTGAACCCCAATTAAACAAAATACTATCCCCTAAAGTGGATTCTCATTTTTTTTTTTTTGTTTTTTTTTTGTTTTTCGAGACAGGGTTTCTCTGTGGCTTTGGAGC